>NW_025798627.1:3784543-3952000 GCF_021613505.1 Equus quagga | reverse complement strand
TCTGTGTGCATTCTACTACTGCTATTTTCTCATTTAATTCTCCCAACAATTCTCTGAGGTAAATGTTATTATCCTTTCCCCTAAACTCCAGAATCATAAGACCAGCTACCTTCTTGATTTCTCTTACAGGCATCTCAAACTCAGCAAGTCCAAAATGTGGCTCTTATCTCTCCTAAAATGGTTGCAGTCTTCCCCAGCTTAGTAAACATCACCACTTAGTATCCACCCAGTTGCTCAAGTCAAAACGCAGGAATCATCCTTGATCTCTCTCCTCTTCCTCAACCCTACATCCATCCTGTAAGCAAGTTCTTTAGGCACCAGCCCTAAAAGAGCTTCCCAATCCTTTCCCTTCTTTCCATATCTACAACCAGTTCACCTCTCTATTAACATCCGGTTGGAATATTCCAATAGGGTTCTAACTGGTCTCCCAGCTTGTCTGCTCCACACAGCTGCCAGAGTGATCTTTTCAAGATCACTCTCACAGCACACTCCCCAATTTATAATCCTTCGAAGACTTCCCAGCATACTTAAAATAAAATCCAAAACCAACTTGTGAGTCTCTACCTGATCTGGCCCTTCCCACCCTTCTGCCCTCAACTCTCCTACTTCCCTTAGTCACTCTGCTCTCGTCGCCTGCTCTTCTCTCCCACTCATTCCTTCTATAGCTCCCCTTGCCTTCACTAGTTGATTCTCTCTGCCCAGATCCTCTCAGGACTGGCGTGTTTTGTCTTTCATGTTTCCTCTTAAAGGTCACCTATTCAGAAAGCCTTTTACTCCCTATATTCTACCCTGTATGATGGAATTACTTTTTGCTAATTTGTTTGTCTGCAGAAAGTAAGCTTAAGGAGAGCAGAAGACTTCTGTGTTTCATTTCCCTCTTCATCTCCAGCTTTTAGAATAAGAGTGGCTACAGAGCAAGGGTTCAATAAAAATGTTTTGCATGAAATAACTAATCTCAGCAGGAAGTGCAGACATAGAGGAGCTGTGTAAATTCCTCAAGGTCAAAAATGCTCGTGAGCTGGACCTCACTCACAGGATCTCTGCCACAGCCCACAAATTTCTTACCTGCCACCCTTGTCCACTGTGCTCTGTATTTCCTGATACTGTAGTTTACCTCAAAAAGTGTCCCTCTGGCTTTCTTCCTTTTGACTTCTTGTTGGGTTGGGCTAACAGAAAGAGATTGGAGGGTGGAAGAAGAAAGAGGTAGAGGTATTTATACCCTCCCTTTCTTTCTAGCAGGAACTGAGTTCTAGGTTTTGGGTTTCTATTCCTGTCAGGCATCCTACTTCCACAGCTCCAAGCTCCAGTAACTCTTTCCTCCCTATGCCCTTTTATGTCCAGCTGTGGTAACAACTTCCTGCTATGCTCCACCACTTCCTGATTGCTCCCCGATTCCCTCTCTGTTCCTTTCACCCTGCCTGCACCTCCCTGAACAGTCCTTCATTCAGCTTTCCTCAGTGAAGCCTTCCAGTGTGCTCTCTGTTTCCTGTCAGGACCCTGATTGATGTACAAATTTATCCTCAAACTTTCTACAATATATTGAGGTTAATGACTATAGACACTAGAAATAAAATGTCTTTCTATTATCATGATTTCTTGAATTATAATTTCATAAAGTGCATTGTTATTGATCAGAAAATTCTGCTAAACTACATTTTTTAGGGGAAGTCTATAAAATGTCATGATAATGATGGAGATTCAACATTTCTAGAACTCTATCTAAAATTTACAAGGCAATACCTGAAACCAGTCAATGGTACAGCAGTTAACAAGAGCAGGGAACTTTCTAAGTCGAATCCGAAATGCATCTCCAATGGGACTCATGGCGAGCACAACATGCAGTTGGTTGCGGCAGCGATCAATAAACATGTTGAAAAGAGCTATGGGGCTTCCGTCTGTTTGTTTGGTTTTATCCCGTTGGCGATCCAACTGACGCATCTTTTCACATATTTCCTGCTTCTCATCTACTGCGAAGAGATTTGGAATCTCCCCAGCATTTAGCAGATTGTTGACATCTTCTAGAAATGACTCCCTTTTAATCTGAGTATCTGTAAACAGGAAGACTCCCTGCACCTCACCTTCAGCACACTTCCTTAAGATCACTTTTAAATCTTCACGCCACTCAGCGGTACCATAGCCCTTGGTGATTTCAACCTGGAAAACTGAATAATCAGCCATGTGGGCAGCTAATCTAGTGACAGACTGCCTTCCACTCCCTCCAACACCAACCAGAAGAGCATGGCTGCGAGGCTGCTTCAGGATCCTGGAAATTCTGCTGATGTGTTCTATGGCAAATCGGAATAAGACAAGGTTCATGGTTTTTTTGCTTATGTTGTTGTATTCTTCCAGGTGAGCTTCTACTATCACTCGAAGATTATCCACATCTGCAATTTCTCTGTAGTTGGTATCCTCCCTCTTGGGATCATGGAAATCACAAAACATTAAGCTGCGTAAATCATCTTCTTCCACTATTCCATCATTATTAAAATCCAAACTTCGAAAAAGCTCATGAAAATCTTCATGCATATATTGTTCCAAAATTTCTTGAATGTAGTTGATAAGCCAACTTCTGTCTGAATTATCCAGAAGGCGATCATAATACACTCTAAGGACCTGTATAGTAATTAAAAAGCAGCTTTAGGAACTGATTCTTCTATTTTTTTAGTTTTATTTCTGTGCTAACCTCAAGTAATATACAAAGCACTCTCAGAAAATTTCTGTGGGTTTATTAAAAGCATGTCCAAACAATCATGACTGACTCATAATAATGTTTGTTTTAAATATTAGTTTTGATCATATATATTTGGAATAATACACAGCTACATTGTTGTCAATAAATAAAGGTAATTTGGGGGACTGAAGCAGACTGTAGAGATGCGAAGAGTATTAAGGACTAGAGAAAGAAAGACAAGGACTAGAGAAGGTGAGTGACGGCCTTGCGGGTCACTCAACTATGGATAACAGAGCTGGGCACTGGTACCTAGGGGTCTCCAACTCCCCTACGGTGATTTCCTTTTTCCAAGCCAGATAACATTTTGAAAATTATTGGGAAATCAATAGATATTACTTGTTTTTTAAAAAGCACATTTTCTAGAAAAAGAGAGAATGTCTTACCTGGAGGGGAAGTTTGTTTTGGACATTTGATAATTATTTTTGCTGTAAGTCATTGCAGAGAGCAACCTACTAAAATAAATCTCTGATTATAGGCACAGGTTATGGAGCTGCAAGAAATAGTTAATCAGCCTTGCTACATTAATTAACTATTTCCTCAAAGTGTTATGAGTGTCCCGTCATTACTGTCTGTTTGGACCGAACTCTATCCTCCAAAAATACATGTGTTGAAGCCCTAACGCCCCAAAGAGACAGTATTTGGAGAGAAGTGCTTTAAGGAGGTAATTAAGGTCAAAGGAAGTCATAAGGTTGGGGCTCTAGTCCAATAGGGCTGGTGTCCTTAAAAGAAGAGGAAGGGACACCAGAGCTCTGGCTCCCTCTCTGCGGGCACATGGAGGAAAGGCCGTGTGAGGACACCGTGAGAAGGCGGCCGTCTGTAAGACAGGAGGAGAGCTTTCACCAGAAACCAGCACTAACGGCCCCTTGATCTTCCACTTCTGGCCTCCAGAGCTGTGAGGAAATTTCTGTTGTTTAAGGCACTCAGTCTGTGGTATTTCTGTTACGGCAGCACTAGCAGACTCACACACATGCGACATGAGCAATGTAGATTTTCGTTGGCAAAACTTCTGACTTTGAGTCCTGACTCCGCTATGCTGTTTTGGGCAAATTACTTAAACCTGTCTGCACCAGCATCTTTACCTATAAAGCGGAAGTAGTAACACCTACCTTACAAATCTCATATGGCAAAAATAGAATGACAACGTATGTGGAAACACTATAGAACTGATAAATATAACTATTACATCCTGCCTTGGATTCAGCATAATGGTGTTCAAGAATAATGACTGTAGTGTTTTCACTGTTGTCAAGTTGATGACATAATAGTATTATCCCTTTTTCTAGTACTAGTGGCTGTAGAGGCAAATGATTTAAGTTGCCCCCAGTCCTCCACTCCAACCAGTTTAAAAGCTATTTCTCTACAGGATAATCTAGATTCCCCACATATGCCAATAGTCACCCCCTTGCACTGAGGTACCAAAGACCTCATACAATATTCCTATGAGAGGAAGGAACTAAATTGAGCCAACCTCACGTATCAGGCATCAGCCTAAGCATGAATCAAGTATATTATTATCTAGCTGGCAATTTCGCAAAACCTAAGGCAATGTTTCCTCAAAGATCATCAACACATCTGCATTGAATCATCTGAGGTACTTGCTAAAATGCAGATTCCAGGGCCCCACTCTGGACTTGCTGACTTGAACGATTTGAGGACAGTGCCTGAGTTTATCCTTTCTTTTTTCTTTCTTCATTTCCGTATATAACTTACAAAAATCTTAAGGGTAAGGTTCCAAGACTTTTTAAACATTTATACAGCCATGTAACTACCACCAAGATCAAGATCTAGAACATTCCCAGCACCTTGGCAGGCTCCCTCATTCTCACTTCTGTTGATGTCTGTCCTCCTCCCTCCGCCCCAGGGGACTATTATTCTATCAGCATGTCTTACATTTTTAAAAGCAGGCATGTAAAATTTTCTATTATAAATCTAAATTATTGCAAGGGAGGTCATTTCTGGCATATTTATATTGTATTTGTGCTTTGAATTGATTTGCCTCAAAGCCTTGATTACAGATTGTTTTAACTGATATATTACTCACATGTAAAATTTACTCTTTTAAAGAATGTGATTCAACGGCTTTTAGAATATTCACAAAGTTGTGCAACCACCACCACTATCTAATTCTAGAACTTTTCCATCACCCCAAAAAGAATCTTTGTACCCACTAGCAGTCACTCCTTATTATCCTCCCCTCTGCCAGCACAGCCCATGGCTACCATTAATCTACTTTCTGTCACCATGGATTTGCTTGTTCTGGACATTTCATATAAATGGAATCACATAATATGTGGCCCTTGGGGTCTGGCTTCTTTCACTCAGCATGTTTTCTAGGTTCATCCATGTTGTAGCATGTATCAGTATTTCTTTTTAGAGATGAATAAAATTCCATTGTGTGTGTGTGTGTGTGTATACACACACATACATTTTGTTTGTCCATTCATCAGCTGATGTACATTTGAGTTGTTTCCCCTTTTTGGCTATTATGAATAATTCTGCTAATAACATTTGTGTACAAATTTTTGTGTGGACATATGTTTTCAATTCTCCTGGAAGGAGTGGAAGTGCTGGGTCATATGCTAACTCTATGTTTAACATTCTGAGGAACTATCAAACTGTTTTCCAAAGCAGCTGCACCATATTACATTTGCACAAGCAATTATGAGGCTTCCAATTCCTCCATCATCCTCACCAACATTTATTATTATCTATCTTTTTTTTTGCTGAGGAAGAGTCACCCTGAGTTAACAGATGTTAGCTCTGTTAATAGATCTAACAGATGCCAATATTCCTCTATTTTGTATGTGGTGGCATGGTGGCCGATGAGTAGTGTAGGTCCACGCCCATGAACTGAACCCAGGCCACCCACGCAGAGCACGTTGAACTTAACCATTAGGTCACAGGGTTGGCCCTATTATCTGTCTTTTTGATTACAGTCATCCTAGTGGGTATGAGGGGTACTTTACTGCAGTTTTGAATTCCCTAATGAATAATGATGTTGACTATCTTTTCATGTGCTTATTGGCCATTTCTATATCATCCTTGGAGAAGCGTCCATTCAAACCTTTGCCCACTTTTATTTTGGGTTATTTATCTGATACTGTTGAGTTGTAATAGTTCTTTATGTATTCTGGACAGTAGACATTCATCAGATATATGATTTACAAGTATTTTCTCCCATTCCATGGGTTGTCTTTTCCTTCCTACATAGCATCCTTCAAAGCATGAAATGTTTAACTTTGATGAAATTGAATTTATATATTTTTTCTTTGGTTGTTTGTGCAGAATATCTATATTTAACAAGCCAACCAGATGTTATACAGACTAGCGCCGGAGCGCCATGCAGAAGCCAAAGGGAATGCAAAATAGTAAGCCAGTTTTATACTTTGAAATCTCTTTAGTAAAATTATATTACGACTTCTAGTTTGGCAAAAGTGTCTGGAAAGGAAAAAGCCATAAAGTAGTGGCTGACATTCATTAGACCCTTAAGAAATCTTTTTTGAGTGAACAGAAATGGAGCACAAATGAGAGTGTTGAGTTCAATCATTTCATATTTTTTGAAATGTTGAAAACAATGTGTCTAGCACTGTTCTCAGCACTGTGGATAATCAGTGAGAAAAAAAAGAAATCTCTGCCCTCACAGAGCTTGCGTGCTGCTGAGGGAGGTGCACAATAAACACAACACATGACTTCTATGGCACGTTGGAAGTTGACCAATGTTATGGAAAGAAGAAAAACAGAGCAAGTCAAGAAAGACTGGAACTGCTAGTGGCATGTGAGGCTGCAGTATTCTATAGGGCGGTCAGTGTGGGCCTCATCGAGAAGGAGAGATTTGATCAAAGGCAGGAGGAAGCTGGCCCAGAGGATCAGTATCTGGGGAACAGCGCTGCAGGCAGAGAGAACAGCCCAGGAGGCCTGCGCTGCTGGTGAAGGGTGAAGGTGGGTGAGAGCAGGACGCAGCCTGAGGGGAAGCAGGGAGAGCTGCACATACAAGGTCTTACAGGCCACAGGTCTTTGTTCTGAATTCCTCCCTGTGAAGTAGGGTGTTCCTGCAAGGTTTTGAGCTGAGGACTTAAACTCATTTCATTATAATTAATATGAAGTAGTCACTAAAAATTACAAGCTATTATATTATGAACCTCATTAAATGCCTGAAAAGCTCAACAGTCATTGTCAGAACTCAATAATCTGACATCCAAGCATCTGAAAAATGCTAAAATGTAACTGTAAACATCACAAAAATCCAATGGCACACATGAACTACTCCCATAGCTGGAAGAAAGCAATGGCGTGTATGAGCCCAAGTGATGAAGCACGTTACATATTGTAAGACTGTCTGCCTTCTCCCTTATGCACTCATTCAACAGTACTTACTGAGCACTTGCTATGTGTCAAGCATTGGGAAAAGCAGTGAATAAATAAAATTGCTGCTCTCATAAAGCTTCTATTCAAGTAGAGACAACAAGTAAGCAAAAATATAGACAGTGTCAAGCGACATTCAGTGTTATGAAGAATTAAGTGAAACAAAGGACAAAGAGCTGTAGGGGTAGAGATGGCCCAAGGCGAGCTCCTATGGAAAGGGGATATTTGAGCAGAGACCTGAAGGAGATAAGTGGGAAAGCTTTGTGGATAATGAAGGGAAGAATGTTCTAGGCAGAAGGAAATCAAGGGTAAAAATCCTGAGGTGGAGGATGCTAGATGCTTCCTAGAGTAAGACTTGGCCCCTGACAAAATGCTGCCTTAGACAATGCACTCCTTCAATGAAGTCAACGACCTCTCCTCGTCTTGCCTTTCTCCTTCTCCATCTTTCAGCAGATTTCTATTACCCACGTAACCTAAAGACGTACAGCCTGTGCCCATGTCCCAGAATATGGATCCCACTCAGGCAATTATGTGACCTACAGCGGAGTGCAGTAAGAATCCAAAGACCATACTTTTCCAAAGAATTACTTTCAGGGACCTTGCTGTGGCCAAAATTTCCGAGTGGAATGTACCTTCACTTAGTCATATATTTGAATGCGGGAAGATTTAGGAATTCAAATCGTAGCTCTAAAAAGCCTACAGAAATGAAATTTTTAAAAGCCCTTTTGAAATTTATGTCTCTGTAGGACATGCTTTTAACACAACAGCACATTCCCATTTTCTAGATTTCTTAACTACATTATTAAAATTAAAATAACTATATTCTTCATATAATAAAAATGGAAGAACATTTTTCCTCCCACTTTCCGATTAGTTGGCTATTTTTAACTCCCTTAAAGAAGATTGACCCAAAGTGATATCTACTTCAAAATATCCTATAAATCAACAGAAATTCCTAAAAATGGGAGATAAAGCATTTTAAACATCCTAAAATATATTAGTATTAAATACTTTAAAAAATTATCTTGACCATTGGCCTTCTTAATGCCAAATAGCTGAATGCATTTCAACAATATAAGCTATCAAATATTTCTTTTTACCCAGTTGTTGGCACGATAAAATCTTTATTTCTTGCATAATCATATTTCAATGACACAGAAATCTACCTCATGAACCCAAAGACGTTTGATCACTTCTTTGGTTTCTGCTGTTTCTGGTCTTGACAAACAAACGCCCTGAATGACACGGGAGAAGTCTCGGAGGTTGAACAAGTAGTGAGATTTGGCTGGCGTAGGCAAGAGATTTTTCATTGCTTCTTTATACAGAGTCATTGTACCATTTACAATTTGTGTGGTCAAATCTAGAAAATCGTCTGGAAACTTATAACTTAAAAAAATGATTTTAAATAAAAAGAAAGAAAAATGTTAGCAAATATAGAATTATAATACACAAATAATATTTAGCATGATTAGCTTAAAATTTTTTCTTTTTAATCTTGTTTTTTTTTCCTCTGGCTTTTTTTTTTATTTTTTATTTTTTTCTCCCCAAAGCCCCCCAGTACATAGTTGCATATTTTAGTTGTGGGTCCTTCTAGTTGTGGCATGCAGGATGCTGCCTCAATGTGGCCTGACGAGCGGTGCCATGTCCGCGCCCTGGATCCGAACCCTGGGCCGCCACAGCAGAGCGCTCGAACCTAACCCCTCAGCCACGGGCCGGCCCCTAGCCTAAAATTTTTATTCTGGTTAAATCAATTGATTTAGTTTAGAGAATTACCATTTCTTGTTATAATAATAGAATTTTTACTTCTTTTAAAGCTACTTTCCATTCATTATTTTATTTTCTGTCCAAAGGAACTCCATGAGTAAGCAGGACCAATTTAATGAACTTAAAACTACTTGAGTGAATAGAAGAGGCAGCCAAGGAACCCAGATTACAAAACTCAAACCCAGCACCCCTGGACAATGTGTCCTAACCTCTTTCTTTCACTCCCTGGCATTCTCAATTGCATATAGATAGAATCCCTGAAGAACCCTGGTGAAACAGGTATTTTCAGAGAAACAGAAGAAAGAAAATACAAACATAGAAAAAGTAAGGAAAACAGAAAAAGAAAAAGAAGAGTGAAAAAGAAAGTGAAAGAAATAGTGAGCCGGGACAATAAAGGGCAAAGGGCATGACTGGAATAGAGAGAACTGGGGAGAGAACATTCATTTGGAAAAACTGGCTATCTTTAACTTCTGCCTTGAGGAGCAGCCCACTGTCCTCCTCCATCATCACGGCAAGGGCAAACAATGACAGTTCCCTGAGAATGACCAGCAGGGAGGCCACACTTGCACTGCTCAGCTCCACTTGGCTCCCCGACTTTTGTGTATCTTGTGGAGAAGCACTGTGTCCAGAGCCAGGAGCAACATTTCCCAGGGTACAGGCTCCAAGGCCATACTCAAACCTGGACATGGCCACCCCTAGGGAACTCAAGAGTTCTACTATGGGTATCAAAGGCACAGGATAAATCTAGCATATCTTTCCAGCATTAATTACACTATGTGGTGAAAATTCAAAATATTGATAATTCTAACATGGACATATTATACAGAAGAATATACATTTTTTATAGATTTTTAGGCTAAAATCCAAGACTTCAGACAAAAAAAGGAAAAAGAGAAGACTACTCTGGCCCCTCTGTGTTGTGCTCCCATACCTGGTGATGGGAGCAGTGGAGGGGAGCAATGTTACGTGTTCTCTTTTTCCTCACCTAGGGATGCTTTGGCGGAAATGTTTAAGAACCACTACTTATATTGATACATTTTTAAAAGATTTTATGCCCCGTAATGGAAAAACAAACACACCTTAAATTACTTACCAAATTTTTAAATGCCAGGTTAAGATCCTAGAGAAGATGGTAAACATGGATTTATCACTAAACTCATTGATTGTTACAATATTAAAATGTCGCATGTATCGAGGAGTTACTGGATTTCGACCACCACCTATACATTAAAAAGGATAACTCTTAACAATGTTACTAGTATATAACAGGGTATTTTCTCTAATATTTTACAGCATAAAACAACTTGAAAGATGGACGAATTCATGGCGCACAGAGAAGTTAAGAGTAACCTTGACCTCAAAACAGTTTGGACAACATTGACCTCAAAACAGTTTTCCCCTCAAGCTCAAGGTATTGTTTTCCTCGTTGAATTATCTTAATGAGTTCAACAAATTAGATACAATCTTGGGTCAGGTGTATGTTTCCAAGGGCAATCAGACAGACAGAAAGAGCCATTGGCCATGTTCTCCACGACTCACAGCCCAAAGCAGTAAATTGTAAACATCCTCATTACAATATAGTATTAAGATATAATATTATACAATATTAAGGGAACTCTGGTGTATCTGACTGACCAAACTTTAGGGTCCTTCCCACATGGCTGAAATTCACCACGACTTTGGCATATAGCCTGATTCTTCCCCGACATCTTGAAATGAATTTCCCTACGACTAGTCTGTAGTTCACATGGTCACTTCACCAGCTACTTGCATTTAAAAATTTGGAGATTATCTCAATTTCATAAAATAATGATTACGCTTTCAAATATGAGGCTTTAATAACTGACTTAGCATGTAACATCATTTTACCAAATTGACATTATCATCTTTAAATATATTGTATTTTTAAAAAGAAATTGCATTTGCTTTCTAAGGGATTCTATACTGAAATCTTTGTTAAAGAAGTGATTTTAAAAGTGCATAGTATCTCTAATATATATTTTGCATAAAAATATATAGGTTCATGTTTTATGTTTGTTTAAAGCCAGGTAAATCTGTATTTTGCTTCTATCACTGAATTATACAGCACTGATTTTGAAAACATGAATAATGTGTGAAAGCATGTAACTGACAGCAATGAGTCTAGAGACCAAAACAGTTCTGTATGTCTATGTATTTAGAAGCTTATAGTGAACACTGGCTTACCTGGGCAATTTTAAGGAATGTGAAAGGTTTGCAGAAGTAAAGGTAAGAGATCGTATCCCCAGCTCTGTCCTCAACCCTTCCTCCCAGACCACATTCAGAAATGGTAGTTATTTTTAGAAAATGGGGTCCAAGAGGAAAAGATTCCTCACGGATTCAGCCTATTCCTCTATCCAGTCCCTGAAGAGGCAGAGAAAAGTGGACACACAGCACAGATGACTAGCTTGGGGTGGTGGGGGAGAGTTATAGTAGAGCTGAAGTCTTAGACCCAGAAGCAAGAGAGTCTTATTAAAAAGAAAGAAAAAAAGGGGCCAGCCCAGCAGCAAAGCAGTTAAGTTTGCACATTCTGCTTTGGCAGCCCAGGGTTCACTGGTTCAGATCCCAGGTGTGGACCTACGCACCATTGGGCAAGCCATGCTGTGGCAGGCATTCCACATATGAAGTAGAGGAAGATGGGCATGGATGTTAGCTCAGGGCCAGTCTTCCTCAGCAAAAAGAGAAGGATTGGTGGCAGATATTAGCTCAGGGCTAATCTTCCTCAAAAAAGAAAGAAAGAAAGGAAAAAAGCATTCAACGTGGCCCAGGGAGTGTACTGAGAGCAAGTACTGATTTAGAGCAAACTGTCTGTATTAGAGGTCACATGAAGGTCAGGGAGTTTGGAGGCAAATATCAGAGAGATTCTCTGAAGAAGTGGTACACCAAGAAAAGGAATTTTTTAAAAAATAGAATACCAGCTGGAGTCCAGGAAAACAACAAAAATGTCAGTTAGTTGAATCAAGCCATTTTAGATATTCCAGCATAGAAAATATCCCCTACCTAGAGATTCCTTTGACTTTATAAATTTCTCTTGGAAAATATAAAAGATCTTTAAGAGTTAATTCTTTGGGCCATTTCCTACTTAAATTCCTCTCAAGAGCCTGTCTAAATCCAGAGTCTCACTAGAATGGGACCTGACTTGGGGGAGAGGAAAGGCCATCTCTGAAGCAAGGATGTTTCATAGAGGTGAAACTTTAAGGAAAGAAACAGAGGGAAATGAATTGCCCCAGGGGGATTTGGGTTCTCAGAATGCAGAGACAGGAAAAGGGGAGCAAAGTTCCAGAAGGTGGGAGAAAAAGAATTTGGAAGAGTTAGTGAGAGAATGGCCCCAACCAAGGCAACCCACTTGGCGATGTTGACCATCTGGGTATACACCCTTAGGTCACAATGTATACACATAGAAAATATCCACATATACACAACATAGTAACTCAAACTCATCAATTGGGTTTCTTTTTCTTTCTCCAGCTGTCTCTTTAGATATAGCCAAAGTGATTTTCAACATTAATAATCACAAACTCAGAAAATGTACCTGGAGGTCCCATAGCACACATGATTTGAATGTCTACTAGTTTAATCATGGAACAATCTTTCAGGTCATACCAATTCCAGTGATCTAACCACTGTCTAAGTAACTCGATGGGAGGTTGAGCCCCGTATACCTCCCGAGCAGGCATATTGACATCATCTACAAAGACAACCTAGAAGGAAAAGAGAAGAGGTATTAGAAAATGTTAACATCTTACTATCGTGTCTGTCCTTGTGTGTAAAGAATGTTGAGGCAAAGAATTAGATTATCTTCTCATGGAGTAGGTATGGGAGAAGAGATGTTTTCTTTTCAAATAAAGAATAACATCCCTTAGGGGCTGGCCCGGTGGTGCAGCGGTTAAGTTTGCACGTTCTGCTTCGGTGGCCCGGGGTTTGTGGGTTAGGATCCTGAGTGCGGACCTAGCACCACTCGTTGAGCCATGCTGCGGCAGGCGTCCCACATCTAAAGTAGACGAAGATGGGCACGGATGTTAGCTCAGGGCCAGTCTTCCTCAGCAAAAACAAGAGGATTGGCAGCAGATGTTAGCTCAGGGCTAATCTTCTTCTTCAAAAAAATAAATAAATAAAAATAACATCCCTTAGAATCCATGCATCTAAGGAATAGGGAGCCAGTCTCATTACTAACCTTTTTTGGTTAGGAGTTTAGGACTTATTAATCCTCTCAAATAATTTGTTTCTCAATATGTCTTCTCTCTTTTCCTTATACAACCTCAATACATTAAAATAAATGAGAAAAGTGTACTTAAAAATGATTATAAGCTCTGAGTGGTGACAGTGAGGTTGAGAAGGGTGCTCTTGGCAGAGGAACACAGATGAGTCAGTTGACAGCTGGGTTGTTTAAAGGCCTAGAAGAGCAGGCAGCAAAGACTCTGCCAGGTCAAAATGTTAATGAGAGAATTAGGAAGGAGGTAATTTCCCAGACGAATATTCTACTTTTAATTCAAAGGGCAACTGCTTGTTTTTAATGTCAAGTTGTCTAACGCACATACAAATGTGAACACACTTTTAGCAAAACTTCTTAATCAAAATTTGTGATAAAAAAAAAAAAAACTGGAAAAAGATGTCAAGCCCCAGTATATCTGGTTTCCTTGTTCTGGTTGCAGCTGTGGACATGAATAGGACCAGTGCTGTGTATACGTATAGAAACGAGAGCAATTACCATTCTCTTGCCCAAAGGAGGACCAAAAACTCCCTTTCTCCTTTTGTCCAGTTTTGACATGATAATATTCTGAGTTTGAGCTGCTGTCGTTTGTGCTGAGAAGTTAATTAGCAGAGGCTTGTAGATTTCTTTATTGAGTTGATTTAAAAGAAAATTCTATATAATAAGAAATAATAAAATAAGCCATAGCTGGAATTATATTCTGACATTTCAAAATAAACACCAAGCATCATTGTCAACACACTTGAATTTAAACTTGGCATGTCATAACAAGGTAAAAAGATGTGGAATCAACAGAAATAACAGTTACCATGTCAATGGAGAGTCTCTATGTGTCCAGGCTCGGAGCAGTGGCTTCTCCGATTTTCAAAACCAACTTGCAGAGGACACATTCCTTTTTAACATGAAGTCACAGGGACTCAGAAGTTAAGCAACTTGCTTGGGTCTTCAGACTGCCATTTGCCTCTCTCCAGATCAAGGTTCATTTTAATACAGCTTATTATCTTTTCACTTAAATACCAAGTTTACCTGACTATAAGTTAGGAAGCTTAAATAACATAATTGAATTTTTAAAATGGAATTCACTGAAAAGCAGGTATCATTACCATGATTCTTAATCAAGATGTTGTGGTTCTACAAATCATCTTGTAGAAGAATAATGAGATAGGAAAACATTTACAATACATTAAGTAGAAAGAAGCAGATTACAAAATAAGATACAAAGTATATTGCCAATTTTGTGAAAAAGTTGGGGTTTTTTTTCCCTAGGCTGTTAATTACCTGGGCTGAATTTGATGGAGGCACAAATGACAAAAGGCTTAATTTTTCTCCAACCACTGCCTTAACCATGTCAAGTCTCCATTCCCTGACTCTTGATGATATCAGGGTAAATCCTCTAGCTTTCTGTACACTTTCAGTTATTTTTCTAAAATCCAGGCCAAATCAACATCTTGATTTAAAATCTCAGTCTAAATCTCTCTCCTCCCTGCTCTCGGATATTCCCTGACACATACTGCATTTAGTTTATGATAAAGGTATCATCTCAATCTGTTGTGAAAGAGATTATTCAATAAACGATACCAGGACAATTACTAAACTATACACCCAAACATATTCCAAAAGGATTAAAGGATTAAATTAAAATATAAAATCAATAAAGAACTAGGAACAGATACTGTCGTAAATTGGGGGAATGTGAATTGACTGGGAAGCTGCAATGGGGGAGGGACCACTGAGGGCTCTTTCGCTCTCCTCCGCCACTTCCCCTGTCTTCCTCCTGTCCCATGGTTAGGCAGGGGCAGAGCTAGGGGAAGAGAGGCAAAAGTCCAGCTTCATTGGTGTCACTGTGGTTCTCTTTTGTTTAATGTTTTCTCACCCACTGTCATGGCCAGCTTCTAAATGCTTGCTGTCTGAGAGCAGATGTGCAGGTTCTTTAGATACTCCAAAGGGACAGCCACACTGCACAGTTCCCTGACATCAGGGAACTAATAGGGATCCCCCACTGCTGTGGGCAGTCATCTAGAATGGAGATCCAAGAAGGCTCGAGTCCACTTATCTCCCACATTGTCCAATTGACTCTCAAGGAAATGTGCACTTACCTGCCATGCCAAAGGCTGGGGGTGCTATTTACTTAGTTCCAGGCAGCTTTCTGCCTTCAGAAACCTGAAACTAGAGGCAAGAACTGGTCTTTGATCAATATGTCCCCCTAAACTCAAGGGAACACACGCTGTCCAAAGCTACTGAGATGTGGGGCATTATCTGTTGTAATAGCTAGCATTTTCTTAACTAATACACAATGGGTATGATTCCAGAAATCATTAAGAAAAATCAGTCTTATCACTACCTAGGAATCATTTAGATATTAAGTAATTTAGAAAAATAAATATCAAGTGTAATTAACTAAAACACCCTTTCCACGGGATATGAAATTCTTCATCCTGAACAAGCTATTTTTATTAAAATACCCCAAAAAAGGTACAATAATTTAGTGATATAAAATGGCATCATATCTTTCATCAATTTTCTCAGTTACTCAAAAATTCTCTGTGGCTCCAACATCAAAATATTTGAGCACTTAAAAAATATTAAGTCCATTATTTTAGGTAATTTAAAAAATAACATCCTTAGAAATATTATGCACTCTTTAATATGTATATTTCTACAATACTTACAATAATATAAACACTCTTTCCAGTTCCTGTTGGTCCTACAAATATTGAAGGCTTTTGATGGGTGGTCAACAATTCCATTAATGCAGAGTATCGAATTGTGTCCAGAGTGGGTACAATGATTTCATTAAACATCATATCCTTAGGAATGGAAGGAGCTTCTGCCAATTTCTTTATCCATGGTTCCCATTTTCCTATTCCCTGTTTATAGTAAACAGCCAAGTAGTGAATGCTATGTTATAAAATACTTTTAAAAGTTCTGTACTCCTGTGCCATTGTAGAAAAAAATCAAAGATCAAGACCAAAACCCCTTGATATTTATACATTTATTTTTATCCTTTAAAACAATTCACCCGAATTTGAAAGTTATATTTTGTGTTAAATTAAGGAGAAACCAGGCTTTTACGTGAATGAAAATGAAATGGCAATGCTATGATACTTTTGATGTCCTGAAACCACTAATTATGTCAACCCGAAGATGAGTTATTTTGGCCAAATGTTAGATTCTTGAAGGCACTGAGAAAATTAGACTAATCAATGTGTTAAAGAGTAAAGAATTTTATTCAATAAATGTTAAATAAATAAATTTTACTCAATAAAAAAGATAGAAATTTTTTCTACCTAGAACATCAGTTGTATATTGCTTGAGTTTTATAACGGTATTTATAACATCAGCTTATTATTTCAGGCAAGATTTCTTTTTTTTTAATTGTGGTAAAAAATACCTAAAATTTACTTCAACCATTTTTAAGTGTACAATTCAGTAGTGTTAACTATATTCACGTTGTGCAACAGATATCTAGAACAGACATCTTAATATGAGATTATTATGAATTAACATTATACTATATCTTTGCATCCAGTAAGCTTATGAACTAAAATTTTAAATTGCTATGACAGCATTTATAAGAAAACATTTCAAAAATATCGTGTTAACTCTCTCTCCTTAGGTAAACACCACTGCCCTCTCCATTCTTACAGAATCAAATTCAAGCTCCTGGTCACTCAAATCACATCACAATTCAGATGCATCCTTCTTTCACATCTTCATGTGTCCCATAACCCAGCCTCAGTGATGGACCTACTGGTTCCAAACACGCCCTGGGTCCCTGGGCCTTGACACATGGCACTCTTTGGGCCTGGAGCGCTACGTGACACTCTTCTGAAGAGGTCAGGAACTCACTGAGGGCAGCACTGTGCTTTATTCATTTTTGTATCCTCTAATAGAGGTTTTTTTGAGGAGGCTGAATTCACATCAGTCTGAAAAACTGTATTGCAAAGAAATCTCTAGAACTGACGATGAAATAATGCCCTTTCCATTCTTGGTAATCTTTTCTAACATGGATATTTTGCCCCCATATGGGAAAGGAAAAATTAAGAATCAGAAAACCTGGAATGGACAGTCATTTAGAGATTGTGTGATCCTGGGAAAATCACATAATATCTCTGAGCCCCAATTCCCTCAATGGTAAAATTTGCAAAATAATCTTCTTTCCTATTTCAGAGATATTGGGAAACAAAATAGAAATGATTGTGAAAAAGCTTAATAAACCGCAAAGTGCTCTGAAAATGCAGGGTATTGTTAGTAACTTGGAAAAAAATTAAATTAGTAAAGATGAAGGATATCTTGTGGTTGGCAGGGTGAAGAATCTCCTCTGAGGTGAGCTTGGCAATATATCTCAACAGCCATAAAACTTAAAAATGGATATGGTAACCCCTTTTCTAGGAACTTATCTTAAAGAAATAATCAGATATGTACACAAGGACTTATGTACAAGAATGTGCACCAAAGCAGAAAAGCTAAGAAACAAGAAAACAGTTCAATGTCCAAACGTAGGAAACTATTTGAATAGGTCATGGTCCATCTAGATGGTAGAATATAGGGAAGCTTTAGAAAAATAAGTTTATTAGGGAAACATTAATGAGAAAGGAAGGTATTCTCTTCATTAAGGGAAAAAGAAGGATATAAAAACTACCCATTGGAGATACGGTGTGATCCCAATTTTACTTGAATCTGTACATATTTAAATAATACGTATTCCCAAACTTTGTTCTCAAAGCAGTACTTATGGGAGCTGTTACACAAAAACAAACAAATAAACAAATACCGCCCAGGTTTTACTGCCCAGTCTGTTGGGAAGAGCTGAGTTAATCCTAACCCAGCTGCGCTCCTGCAGGACGTCTGAGCTCCTGTAACGTGCTGACACACACCACGAACCTCCAAGAGGTGTCCTTGAACAGCACTGCCTAGTGATGGACCAGACGTCATAATGTGTCATTTTATTTAATGAGTACATTCGGCCCATCAGGTGTTATTATTTATCTCATTTTATCAGTGAGAAAAACAAGGTTCAGGGAGACTACATAACTAGTCCAAGGCAACCCAGAAAAAAAGGTGCCTTTACTAGGACTCAGACCCAGCGATGTCTGACTTCAAAGCCAGGGTGCCTTCCTCTGCTTCATGCCATCTCTTAAAGCAAACGGTGGTGACAAGGCGATCACAGAGCCGAGACGCGCTGTGTGTCTTGGAGGGGACTCTGCCAGGTCGGCAGCTGCAAATCTCGCTTCAGAAGTCTTACCTCAGTGACAAACTGATAATCATAAATTGTTCCTTTTTCAGGAAATGGGACAGTTAGTGCTTTCGAAGATGTTTGTTCAGTGCCACTCAGTAATTTAAACTTATTTTGCGTGAGTTCTGAAATTGGGCCTTCCATTAGTTCTCGAAGAATCTTATCAAATTTCAGCCGATCATCATCTTTACAAGAAGCACCGATGGACCAAATCAATGAAAACAGAAAAATGCCCTGCAGCGGAGAGACGAGGAGATAGAAAGCATTAAAGAGTAACTGTAATCTATCCTTGAACTGAAACAGATCAGCCAGATTAGTATCTCTGAAAGGAAATTAATAAACTAGTATATAATAGTAAGTTATCACAGGATTTTGTAATAATTAGGTTTTTTTCCAACAAATTGCATGTCTCATAAAATCTTACTATCAGAGAAGATAAGACAACGCAAAGCATGAATTCTAGCCATGGTGAAACTTTAGAAAAGTTAATCTAGTAAATCACGTGATATTTTAAGTATATGGCAGGATCTTGATATTAAAAAGAACATGAGATAACTTTTTATTAAGGTATAAAGGTATATTTTAATAAAGAATAATCAACCCACAGTCCACGTGTTTTTTAAATTTACATTTTGATATGGTGTTTTTTTTAAAGTAGAACAAATTTACATTCTCGTACTTATCTGTTGTAATAATGATCTAAGCACTGATGACATCGCTAGACTGTCACCCTGCAAACCGTCTGCTAAGAGACAGGCAGAGAGAACAGGGAGGACCACGAGATCCACCACTAAATGAGAAACCCTGTTTGCTTGCTTTAAAATCAAATCTCTTTTTAATGGCAAAGCCAGCACGGCCTTGACTGTGCTCATAAAGGTGTGGACTCTACTCTGACACTGTTCACCTGCTCCCAGATTACTCACAGACTGGGTCTCTCTGGAACTATTTAAAACTAAGTTAAAAATTAATTTATTTCACAAAATATAAGCAATAAGTAACATAGTGACTATATTAGAAGTGCTGCCATTAGCAATATATAATTTTTTATTAAAGAATTTTCAGTCCATTGATAATTTTACTTCTATTCTAAAGATATGTTTAGGGGGCCGCCCAGTGACACAGCGGTTAAATGCACACGTTCCGCTTCGGCGGAGCGGGGTTCACCGGTTCAGATCCTAGGTGTGGACACGGCACCGTTTGGCACGCCATGCTGTGGTAGGCGTCCCACATATAGAGTAGAGGATGTTAGCTCAGGGCCAGTCTTCCTCAGCAAAAAGAGGAGGATTGGCAGCAGTTAGCTCAGGGCTAACCTTCCTCCAAAAAAAAAAAAAAGATATGCTTATAGATTACACATTTTCTTACTTTTCTCAATCCAAACATATATTTATACACACACGTGCACACACATATATATTTTAAACATTAATATCTCATAAAAAAGGGAAGAAAATAAAGAAAAAGACTAAGGAATTATTATGACTTGGAGGTTGAAGGTGAGGTGAATCTCATTGTCAACAGGTCATCGGCATTTTGGAGACTGGTCATTTCTGAGACTGGTCAAATGACCCCAAATTTCAGTAGCAGATCTAAGGGGGTTATTGGTCTCCACCCGAACCTCACGATGAAATGGAACTGCCAGTTGGGTAGCTGCCCTACCAGCCCTTGGCATTTTGGACCTGACTTTTTCCTCACTGTTCAACTAGCACCCTCTGTGCAGCCTCCAATTCCAGGGGGAAGATGAGGTTTGTTAATTAGGAAGCAGTGGGGAGAGCAACAGATACCCTTTTATTGCAAGACACAAAGAGCACGCGGCCTCACCTCAAGTAAAGAGTACGTTTCTCGATCATTTCTGCCTCTTACTTTGACATCATCAGCAAAGTCATCCATAAAACAGTCAATTAGGTTCATTAAGGATCGGACTAAGTTTGTATCTGAAGTAGGAGATAATTCCTGAAAAATCAGAAAGAAAAGTCTATAAAACAAATTAATTTAAATCAGGCACTAACTAAAATAGCATCAACTAATATTTATTGAACTCATTCAATTAGAACATGCATAGCTTCTATGAAAGATACTGCTATAACAATTCTAGTGTTATGGACGAGAAGCTGAGGCACATGTGAACTCCCTGGTCTAGAGTGTGGCAGCCGTGGACGTCACATCCAGGGAGTGCACACTTTTTAACCAGTCTTTTTCTTTTTCTTTTTTTTTTTTTTGGAGGAAGATTAGCCCTGAGCTAACATCTGCTGTCAGTCCTCCTCTTTTTGCTGAGGAAGACTGGCCCTGATTTCACATCCGTGCCCATCTTCCTCTACTTTATATGTGGGATGCCTACCACTGCATGGCTTGCCAAGCGGTGCCATGTCCGCACCCAGGATCCGAACCGGCAAACCCCGGGGCCACTGAAGTGGAACATGTGCACTTAACCACTGAGCCTCCGAGCCAGCCGCAAAACCAGTCTTATACTGATTCTCAAATTTAAACAATTTACTGTTACATGTTTAGTTAATTTAATCAAAGACAGAGATTCTATGTTATACCAATTTTATAAACCAAAACACTAAAAAATAATCTTTCTAAAACGGTAAGTAATAAATAAAGCCCATTCTAGAACTTCTTTATAAGCTACAGCAGTACTCACGCTAAACTCATCCCTGTGCGATCTATTATCAAGTCTTAAAGAGCACAAAACACCGCTGGAGTGCTGTAGATGTTGTGTAGTTTACTTTTGGGGGTCTCACCATGACAGTTTATAAAATGACAAAACAGCATGCACAGTTCCTAGACCCAAGCAGCATATTCAAGTCTCGAAGACCTGTCTTCTTCCCTCCAAGCCTCCTCCAGCCTTTAAAGTTGTATTGCTTCGTGGTTAACATGTAAAAATTAACTATCTGAAATGCACTCTCTGCAGATGAGAAGCGGCTGACTTCATACTCGGCCACAATCCCAGTAGTAGCAGGCAGAAAGGACAGCTGAGTTTCAGACTGAGGATACAATGCTAAAACCCAAAGAGTTACAACTACAAACAGGACAGATACTTATGACTACTTAGTGAATAACGAGCTAGTGATTTCTTCAAGATAGGACAAAAGTATACAGTACATCTTAGAAAGCTTGCATGAAAAGTGGGTTTTTTTCCTGTTTTGCATTTGAAAGGATAAGTTCCAGTTACATGGAAAATTCGTTTATTTGTACTGCCTATATTCTATGACAATGCCAGAAAAAAAAAACTGTAACATTTGATTATAACTTTCAATTGATACATGTTTAACTGCTTTTGAAACATGATGACTTCATACCTACAACATATTACCATTCCAGCCAAGCTTCTCGAAAGAGCAGTCTACACCCACTGTCGCCTCAGTAACTCCCACATTCCTCAACCACCTGCCCTGAAGGGCCCCTGCGTCTCCCCTGAAAGTGCTCTGGCCCACGTTCCCCCATGATCTTCTCAACTGCCAAATCCGGGGACATGTGCCAACCCTTTCCTGCCTTGACCTGCCCTCTTGGTACTTTCTGATGATACTGACTACTTCCTTCTTAAAATGTTCTCCTTGTCTCCCTCTCTCTTCCTGAAATTGCCAGTGCACCCCGGATTCCATCCTTTGCTCTCTTCTCTTTTGTTCTCTGGATTTTCCCCTTAGGTGAGCTCCATTAGCATGGTTTTAAACTCTACTTCCAGACCTGTACCTTGAGCCAAACTTCTGCCTCAAGCTTTTCTATTGTATTTCCAACATCAGGAAAATACCAGCCCCATGTCCCTATATTTGTTCTAGAGCCAAAATCTTTCTGAAAGACCTTGAGTCGCCATCTCCTAAAGCATAAATTAAGCACACTTTCCATGCAGTTTCCAGCTAGGGAGGGTTTAAGAGCCTCCCTGGAACTCCATCAACTCTCTTCTCTCCCCTCGGTCTTTCCCCTCTCCCAACCCCCAGGTTGTATTGAAAGAAAGAAAAGTGGATTTGCCTACTTTAGGACCTTTATCAATGCTGCTAACAAGGACTGACTTCCCTCCCTGAATTCCAGTTTTTTTTAGCTATTGACAGTAATGCCTAAACAATCAGATGCACTCATGTTAAATACAGTGGATTCCTCATTTAGTATCCCTAAGCCATAATTTGCCTTCCTCCATTATCACTCATTATCCAGTTCTTTAGATGCCACAAATGAGATTACTTCTTAAAATTATCCTTTTTCTGATTATAAGATATTTATTTTAGCAACTTTAAAAAATAAAGAAAATTATAAAAATGGAAACTATTTTAAAAACTAATAGTCCATCAGAAATGAGAGAGCAGATTTTAGCCAGATGTGGTTTTCACCTAGATGTGATTAGGTGGGCCGCTGACTGTTTTTTTTTAAAGATCAAAAAGATTATCACCCATACGTTTTCTCAAACCCCAAGATGCTTTATTTAAAATATTTTTTGGAGAATGACTATATGAATTATAATCTCCTCACTTTAATCAGAAAAAAGTTTTCAGTCAAACCAGTTAAGGAATTATTTTAATATCTGGTAGTTGAAAATAAAAACAGACATTAAAACTGACATATATAGCTAATTTGGATTTTCCATTTATTTTTTATGTGTCAAAATTCCCATCCCTCTTACCTTCGTATGCTTTCTGATAAATTCGACAGAAACAGGGACAAATCTGTCAAATAAGCTTATTATAAATTCCTTCTGAATAATACTGACTGCAGGAGGTAGAAGATTTATCCAAGACAACATCAGTGGTCTCCAGCCCAACATGTGAGGCTCCATGTAAATCATACCACACCTAGAAACCTGGGAAGACAAGAATTGTTCACCATCAAGGAACACTTATAAAAAGAAATATGACTGGTACATCTGTTTCTTACAACCTTCAGAAAACCTGTGGGAAAAAAAAAAAAGCTTAATTTTATACTAAATGGTCCTAGACAAGAGGAAAAGCTCCCCAACTCTTAAATTTGTCAAGTGTATCAGCAGATGCGTCTGCCCTTGGAGAAGCACAGGTTGCTCTTAAAGTAAATTCATTTAAAATCAAAGTTACTAAGTAATAAACATATTTATAACACTTCAAATTTACAAGCAGATGCCAAAGGTGAGAACTTACAGTGGCAGGAGAAGCAACTTCCAAATCCATTGGTTCAAAAATAAGATTCATTTGTGGTGACATTTGAATAATCTCCCCGCTCATCAGACACAGCTTTTTGTTGTCATCCAGCACTGTATTCATATTCTCAATCCACACTGCATCTACTGGTCCATCGAAAATTAACCACTTCCTATCTGGAGTCTGGTTTATGCATTTGGTAAATAAAGAGCAAAAATGTCATAATGATAATTTAAGGAAACAGTTCAATAATATTTCAAAGTTTAAAAGTGTAACTCCTAAAATTAATTTCACCATGAAAATGTAAAGGCGTCTTTTGAACAAAGTGTATATACGTATACACGTAAGTGTACGTAGATACCTATGTATATATATAGTCACTAAGGATGCCTACATCTGCCACGGACAAGACAGAAATATCACATCTTTTCTTAAGAGTCCATCTTTTCCAATGTTTCTGAATTCATATATAACATGTCTTACAGAGTAATTTCAGTAGAAAACTACAATTGCCAGGGAAAGCAGCATTTTCATTTGGATAATCTGACCCTGTACGGCATTGTGTTCACACAGATTAATTACTCTCCTGTGTTAAGTCAAGTTATTTCTTCCCCCTGCTGAGTGAATTCACACATCACATGCACATCCCACGGTGACAGAGGACATTAATATCAACGTAACACACACAGTCCCATGACGATAAATGTGAAATTATTTATTCATTGTCTGGAACATAGTAAATGCTCGACAAATATTAAGGAGAGGCCAGGCACTAACAGGAGATTGCGAGAGCTGAGTCTCCTTTCCAGACCCTCACAAATCAGCCTTTTTGTGCCCAGGGATGACGCTTTGGTTCACCTTCAGCAAATGTGAATTTGAGTTGAAGCAGTGAAGGATTTGAGTCCATCTTAACACATTCTTGGTCCCTGCAGCCCACTGCGTTAATCTACGAGACATGGGCCTGTCACGGGCTCAGGCCACCCCAGACTCACACCCAGAGGCCAGCTCCGGCCATGCTCAGGAAGCAGGAAGAGCCCGCACCCCGAGATCACCAGAGATCGACGCTCCCTCGCGCCGCGGGCTTCCCGTGCCTGTTCACCTTCACTTTGGGGAACACGGCCAAGTAAGGACAAGACAGTGGGCTCTGCAGTCTGAAGGGCCTCACTTCTAATTTGGCTCTACTACTTGCCAGCTTTGTGACATTGGTCAGCTACTCAACCTCCCTGAGACTCAGTATTTATGGGGCGTAGCTTCCTGGAAAATGTAACGTGAGCTATGTAACTGAGTATAAGGTGGGCGATAGTGCATGATTATTTCTGTACAACTAATGTAACTGCCTACATTCTCTAGAGACTTCATATGCTCATCTGGGCCAAAGTGTATCCACTGTGGCAAGAGAGGACCTGAGAAGTGACAGAAAGCTCTCTCTGCCTCCCCTGGGCCTCACAGGTATTTATATCCTGGAAATGACTCATGAAGCCTGACACTGGGCAGGATCTCTGCCCCGTGAGAGCCAGTCCTCATGTGACTCATTGCCCAAGGCCCTCAGCCAACAAGAGCAGAGGTGAGATTCGATGTTTTTCTATTATTACACTGACTCATGAGTCATGATCAGCTGTGCGCTTAATTGGATAAAGAGCACCAAATTAGGATGTATGGTATTCAGAATAAAGAAAATAGTTATTAAAAAAAAAGATTTAATAAATAAATTAAATGTCTCTAGCCTAGGCCCCTTTTCCTTTAAGACCAGCCATAGCAAGCTGCCTCCCATAGGACCACACTCTATGGAGAGCCCACGAACACAGGGCAACCGAGTAAACATTTGCTGGTGTGTGGACACTTTTCGTAGGACTGACAACAGCCACTCAGCAGGACAAGCAGAACAGGCCAGGAGTAGGTAAGTACCCGCTCCCATTCACAGCAGTCAGCAGCTGGCTCATCCTTACCTCTTCTGCTTTCCACAGGCAGCCCTTCCTAACACACTAGAGGGAAAATGTTGGAACTTGAGAGCAACATTTGGAAAAGTTGGCAATGTCTTCTGTAAGCATTGGTGGAGTGCATCTAACAACAGTGCACCGGTGTGACAGAGTCAGCAGCCCAAAGGTAGGCAAAGCAAGAAGACTACTGAAGGAGCAAAAGGATCACAAAAGGCAGAGGCTCTCCCTCCTGGATCATTGAGCCTGAAAAAAGAAAACCAGAAATCCTTTCCCCTGTCCTTTTTTCTCCTGCCCTCCCTTCTGTAGACACCGGGGCAAAGGTGCTTGCCAGCATGGTCTCTGGAATCTTTGGAGATGCTAACAATGTTCTTCACAGAAACACTGCCAGACTATCCAGTAATGTGTTTTAAATAAATATCTTGAGCTATAAATATAAATGTTTGAAACAATTGGAAAAAATCAGGAATTGGGCAGAAGGAAATATCACACCCTATCTAAATAGGCATAGGAAAGTTTCAGTACTTACCGCTGAAGAAGCAAACGCTCTAAAACTGACGGCGAGGATCCCATCAGACCACTCGTGGGACACCAAATCAAACTGTCCGTACAGCTGGCCCATGGTGACAGACTTAGGATTTAAAACAGTAATTTGAACCTTGTTTTCTTCCATTAACCCCTGAATGGAAAAGAAATCAATTATTTAGTTAGTCAGAAGAATACTTTACTCATAGAAAACATGATTGTGTATGTAGAAAATACTACAAAGAAACTACCAAAAGTAAAGAGTGCATTTAACAAGGCTCCAGCATACAAGGTCAATATATAAAAATCCATTGTATTTTTTACATAATGTCAATAAACAGTTGAAAAATAAAATTTTAAAAATGCCAATTACATTAGTATTTAAAAACTCATAAATTACTTAGGAATAAATTAGCCAGTGTTGTGCAAGTTCTAGAGATCTAAAACTACAAACTGAGAGATGGCAAATTCTTTTTAGTAAAGGGTCAGATAGAAAATATTACAGGCTTTGCATGTTACATATGGTCTGTCACATATTCTTCTCTGTTTTTCTTTCTTTTCTTTTCTTTCTTTATAAACCTTAAAAAATGTTAACACCATTCTAAGCTCATAGACATCACAAAAATAGGCTTTGGGCCAAATTCAACCCATGGGCTGTAATTGGCTGACTCCTGCTACAAAACATTTTCTGAGAGAAAATTAGGAGACCTAAATATAGGGAAATGAGTATCTTTCTCAAGGAGTGGAAAAGGTAATATTGGTAAGTCATCAGTTTTTACCAGAACCTTGAAAGCTGGTGTGTGGCATCATACAAGAGATGTTAATACCCTTGGAGCATAGGCTTTTTTACATTTTTAATTAATAAACTTAATTTTTTTAGCGTAGCTTTAGGTTCAAGAAAAATTGAGCAGAAAGTACAGATATTCATGTATGCTCTCACCCGTTCCTGCCCCACAATTTCCCTTATTATTAAAGCCTTGCATTGGTGTGGTACATTGTTATGATTGATGAACTGATATTGATATGTTATTATTAACTAACGTCCATGGTTTACATTGAGGTTCATTCTTTGTATCGTGCAGTCCTATGGGTTTTGCCAAATGCACAATATCATGTATCCACCATTACAGTATCATACAGAACAGATCCACTGCCCTAAAAATCCCCTGTGCTATACCTATTCATAGTCATTTCTTTTTTATATACAACAACGTAACAAGTTCAACTCTTCCCAACACTGCCTTCTACTTGTCACCCTGGAGCTTAGGACACAAACTACCACACTGAAGAAAAGATGTGGGAGTGATGATATTAACCAGTAAAACAAGCTCTAGCTCAGGTCTTTGCTTTCTTGTGCCCTGGAAGGGGGTAACAATGTGTCATCCTAAATTCAGAAGCTGGGGAAAGCTGTATCATCTTCTTAGGCACGATGACGTTGCTGTCACCAAAGCAAGGTTTTTGTCCCAAATGCATCAAGGCTAGTGTGAAGCTGTAGATTGCATGCAGTGGCTATGGAGGCCTGTCCCTTTTAAATCACCACAATGTTGCTCTCAGAATTTCCTGGTAATGAACCATTTTGGGCTTTATAATCGGACCAGAATACATGCTCATACCTTCATCTTCTTTAATCTTTGGGTGGCACACGTCTGGCTCTTTTAGAGACTTGTTTATTTTTTTATAGCAAAAACAATTAGTCCATATAACAAACAAGAAAACAGGAAAAACACAAACAAAAAAACTCAAGAGAACACAGGCAGGATGGTAGGAAGGCAGGAAGGGTAAAAGGAAGGGAAGGGAGGGGAAGAAAGGAAATAGCATGGAAGTATAAAAGCATAAGTAACAGAATAAACAGCCTATCAGCTTGTATAACAATAAACATAAATGAATTTAAATTTCCCTAGGAAAAGATAAAGACCATCAAACTGGAGAAAATAAAAGTCAAGCCATTTATTCTCTATGAAAAGTAAATCACAGTCATATCCAGAGTTACAATTAAACCCATGGGCAAACACATATGCAAGGAGAAAGCAGGGGTTGCAATACTGAAGTTAGACACAGGGGAGCCAAGGCAAATAACAGTACAAGGACATAATTTTCTATTGGTTGAAGGGGGAACTCCACAATGAAGACATTACAAATTGCATAGAAGTTACAAACATTGAAATATATGAAGCAAAAACTATTTGAAATACAAGAAGTAGACAAAAACGTAACATTAGTTGCAGAATTTAAAACAGTCCCATTCCTTTAGCATAAGAAGTAGATCAAACTATGATGTGTAGGACAGAAATTTTGAATAATATCACTGCCATTATTTATTATATATAAATAAACATACATGTATTATATAATACAAACACATACATTTCAATGCAACACCACTAGCAGCCAAGTAACAGAACTTTGCATCACAAATCTAACTACCCAGAAAATAAAAAATACTCTCCTAAAAGTATAAAAAGAAAACCATCAGGTTTTTTTGTGTTTTCAGACATTTTTCTACAGTGAACGTTACCTTTATAATTAAAATTTTAAAAAGAAGAAATAAAAGGTTGAGAATCTGTGACATATCCTTTATATGGTGAACTTTCTACTTGCTTCACAATACTTTTCTAATTTCATTTTCTCTTTGACTCATTTTCTTCATGATTTTAAATTGCTGCATTAAAATCTCTTTTAAAATGAGCATACATTCTATCTTGTACAAAGCTGATTATGAATAAATTAATGCACTAATAGCACAGTTACCTTTTCACATATATCATTTAGTGCTCCGGCTAAGACACGATATGCGCTGGTTTTTCCTCCAAACGGTTCTCCAACAATCATAAAACCATGACGCACAATCATCATTTCATATATTTGAAGAATCTTCTCAGAAAAGAATCTGGTCATTTGCAAATTCATGGAGTCACAGTTATCTTTGATAGCTGCCAGCAAATCATTGTAATCTGGTTTGGGTAATTTCACCCCAGGAAACAAATCTGAAGTAATTCCCTGATGATAAATGGTTTGGGGATTTACATTATATATCTATAAATTCTCTCTCTCTCTTTCTATCTATCTATATGTCTACATACACATACATACATATATACACACACACATACACACATATATATACACACACACATAAACATAATAAAATT
The DNA here is from genome assembly GCF_021613505.1 of Equus quagga. Lineage (NCBI taxonomy): Eukaryota > Metazoa > Chordata > Mammalia > Perissodactyla > Equidae > Equus > Equus quagga. Next base: position 3,922,972 of record NW_025798627.1, on the reverse strand, counting down.
TCTCTCATCTTCATATTTAATACTGATAGAAATAGAGCCATTAAATAATAATAGTTCAATTGTATTTTTAACACCTTTACAAAGGTATGATTGACATACAATAAACTGCATATATTTAAAGTGTTTAATTTGATAAGTGAAACCATTACCTCAATCAAGATAATCAACATATCTTGTGACCTTTTGTAAACCTCCTTCCCATCTCTCCTTATCGCCTCCCACCTCTATCCCCAGGAGACCACTGATTCACTTTCAGTTGCTATTTTTATTTGCATTAGCTAGAATTTAACATAGATGAAATTACACATATGTGTCCTACTTTTGTTGGTCTGGCTTCTTTCACTCAGTATAAAGATTTGAAGATTCACACATGTCACCGCATGTGTAACAGTTCATTCCTTTCATTGCTGAGTAGTATTCCACTGTATTGAAGTGCCACAGGTTTTAAATCCATGGTGGACATTTTCGTTGTTTCCAGTTTTTGGCTATTACAATTAAAGCTGCTATGAACTTTTGTGTATAAGTCTTTGTACAGAGAAGCACTTTCGTCTGTCTTGGGTAAATATCCAGGAGCAGAATGCTAGATGATATGGCGGGTGTGCATTTAACATTTTAAGAAACTGCCTGTTTTCTAAAGTGGTTGTACTATTTTACATTCACCCCAGCAGTGTATGAGAGATCTGATATTTGGTATGATCAATCTTTTTAATTTTAGTCATACTAATAGGTGTGCAATAGTATCTTATTGTGGCTTCAATTTGTATTTCCCAATGACTAACATATTTGTATGTGCTTATTTGTCATATATATCTTCCTTAGTGAAGTGCCTGTTCAAATCTTCTGCCCATTTTTAACTGGTTTATTTTCTTAATGATGTTTTGACCATTTTTAAAATATTCTAGATACAAGTCCTCCATCATATATCTAATTTCCAAACATTTTTTCCTAGTCTGTAGCTTGTCTTTCATTCTCCTATCAGTGTCTTTCAAAGAGCAAATGTTTTTTAATTTTGATAAGTCCAGTTTATCAATTTATTATTTTATGCATGTGCTTTCGGTGTTGTACTTAAGAAATTTTGTTGGGGCCGACCCAATGGTGCAGCAGCTAAGTTCACACATTCCGCTTCTAGGCAGCCTCGGGTTCACTGGTTCGGATCCCAGGTGCGGACATGGCACCACATGGCACGCCATGCTGTGGTAGGCATCCCACATATAAAGTAGAGGAAGATGGGCACGGATGTGAAATCAGGGCCAGTCTTCCTCAGCAAAAAGAGGAGGATTGGCAGTAGTTAGCTCAGGGCTAATCTTCCTCAAAAAAAAAAAAAATTTTGCTTAACCCAAAGTCACAAAGGCTTTCTCCTGTTTTCTTCTAGAAATTTTATAGTTTTATATTTAGTCATAATATTTTTAAGTTAAAAAGTTAGAGAATGAACACTATCTGACTTCAAAGCTTATTATATCAACAGTGTCATCTTGGTATAAAGATAGACAAACAGATCATGGGAACAGAATAGGGAGTCCAGACATAGACCACAGCCTTGTGAACAACTGACTCTCAACAAAGGAACAAAGGTAATGCAGCAGAGAAAAGAGAGTAAGATGGTCTTCAACAAATGACGCTAGAAAACCTGGATTTGCCAAAACAATAAACTTCAATGCATATCTTATGCCATATATAAAAATTAATTCAAAAGTACTTTACTCATTGTAGTGTGTAGTATTTTAATCAGCTTGGTGTCTCTTAAAAATTCATGTCTACTCTAAACCCTCAGAATTGACTTTATTTGGAAATAGGATCTTTGAAGATGTAATTAGATTAGTTAAGATAAGGTCACCCTGGGCCCTAAATCCAACGATTGGCATCTTTATAATAGAAATGGGAGGCGGATTCAGACACAAAGACACACAGGGAAGAAGGCCATGTAATGATGGAGTCAGAGATTGGAGGGACACCAAGCCAAGCCAAGGAAAGCCAAGGATTGCCAGGAGCCACCAGAAGCTAAGAAAAAGCGAGGAAGCATTCTTTCCTAGAGTCTTCAGAAGGAACCAACACTTGATCTCAGACTTCTATCCTCAAGAACCGTGAGAGAATAAATTCCTGTTGTCTTAAGCCACCTAGTCTGTGCTACTTTGTTTTGGCAGCTCTAGGAAACTGATACAATTATAAAATGTATGATTGGAAAGAATTACAATTCCATATTTAGTGTATATGAATATATAAAGGTCATTGCAAGGTCTAAGAAACACCTTTACAAATTGCTAAGGCTACTTTATAAATGTTATAGAAACTTATGTGAGAAATATGACTATTTCTTTTTACTCTGAAGGTAGAAGTGAAAATTCAGAAGTGTCTAACGTGAAAGCATACATTCAAGCTATACTTTACAATTTAGGAATTACTAGTTTACTCTAAACTTAACTCTGTAAATGCTTTTATGGAGAAATTGATCCCAGTTGATCAAAGCAATAAGTTTCCTTGGGGCAAAGAAGAGAAAAAGGCAACTCAGCAGAGTGGTTAAGACGCTGCAGCTTGACTGCGGGGCTGGAAGCCCTACTCCCTTGTGTACTAGCCATAAATACAAGCTACTTCTCATCTCTGCACCTCGGTGACAAAACCTGTACAACACGGGTAATGACAGCATTTGCCCCATAGGGCCATTATGAATATTAAATAAATTACTATTTGTAAAGCTCTTAGAATAGTTCCTGACCCATGGTAAGCAAATAGTGTTTGCTAAATAAACAAAAACATCTCCTCAGGTTGTTCGAATTGTTAATGCTTAAGCCTGAAAGCAGCAGATAGCTCCAGAAGCTATTGGTGTTCAGTGGAGCTCAACCAAGACTAGTACTCTTCACTCTCCCACCAAGTAGCAAGTCGGAAATACGTGGAGGTGTCCTTCTGGTTCTCACAGCAGGAGAGGTCCACAGACTCTGGGGGTGGGGGACGAGGATGCCAAATATTCTATAGTGTGCGGACAGTCTCCCACAACAAGGAATTGTCCTAATTGAAAATGTCAATTATGTTCCATTTGTGAAATACTGATCAATAAATTTTCACTGAATATACAACTGCAAGAGAATACATCTAGTGAAGGATATTTCCACTTTACAAAAATGAATATAGATTTACTCCTGGAAAATCTGTACAGTGTACCAGTACCAAAGAAACTGAGGGAAAACTTGAGGAAGAAAATTGGAACCCTTTCCTTGTAGATTTGCTTTATAAAATATTTGCTCTGCCAGCTACGCAGTAAGGAAAGCTCCTCTCAGATGGATAAAACACGGCTGCCGTGGACAGCTGACAACGACCACACTACAGGGGCAGTGTCACTCTCACCTCCCCACGACAGCCATAACGACTTCAGTCTTTTTTCTTTTTCCTCCCCAAAGCCTCAGTACATAGTTGTATATTCTAATTCTAAGTCCTTCTTTCTTCTAAAAGCCACCACCACAGCATGGCTACTGACAGACGAGTGGTGTGATTCTGCGCCCAGAACGCACTGAACTTTAACCACCAGGCCATCAGGGCTGGCTCAAGACTTCAGTCCTCACATGCTAGAAGCTAAGTGCCTGTCTCCAAGGCAGCCCAAGTCCACACAGCATCTAACCCGCCCACTCTAATTTCTTCCAGTTGAGATGGGGAAAAGGAAAAGAATGACATCAAGAAAAAAATGATAAGAGGGAAACTTTATAACCATCACTCAAATATTTCTCAATTACTCATAACCTAATCTTTAAAATGTAACAAAATTATTAAGCTTGGGTCTTATTTTAAATTTGCCTGAAAAAACAATTTTATAAAAGTGATTGCCCTCTTTTAAAGAAATTATGCTTATTTATTTTTTCATTTCTTCAATCATTAATTTTAATGAACATTTACCAAGAACCTATTCTGCCAAGGGACTCAGCAGTGTGTTAGATTACTTTCCTTCATGGAGCTTACATTCTAGCGCAATTTATAAGCAAATATATTTTGTAACTTTGGTGTGCTTATATCCTGCAGTGAAAAAAAAAAAAAGCATTATTTGAAAATCCCAAGTTGTTGAAAGTCATCCAAAGGTAACTAAACACACTTCAAATAAAACATGTTTCTCTGTGCCGTATCACTGTTTTCTATAGTGGAAGTTTCTTGTAGGGAGTTGCAAACTTGGACATTTGATAAATAGATTATTATAAGAGTTTTGATACATTGGAATAATAAATGTTCTTACCTCAAAGAGCGGTAAATCATGAGACAAAAATTTTGGCAGATTTACATCAATAATAGATCTAAGCAGCAAGATTTCTTCATTTTCATTTGGGTATTTCAGCTAAAAGAGAATACACTCATGATGAAATCTGCATCTGCTAACTGCACCCCTGTGCGTTCACACACACAAGCGCACAGGCCCCAGAGGCAACTGAAACTCACGCAAAATTGTTGCTCTCGTTTATCTCATTTAATTGGATTGTTACTAATTTTAGAAACTGCATTTATACTTGCTGAATTTCCTACTAGTTTATAACAAAAACCTAGGTTGAATCAACTACAGGTGCTCTGGTTAAAAAGCTATTGGCCATGAATCCAATATAGTTTTGGAGACGTCATTGCCTATATATGGGGTAGGAGCATGCTTATTCTATGCATTCAAGACCAGCAATGGGCTGGTTAAGTGAAAATAACCATTAAAAACAGGTAATCATTTTTAAAGATGCATTTAAATTTAAAACACATAAACAGTCACTCATTTGCCCATATTTTGATGCCAAGTACTTTTCTCTGAGTGTAGAGTTCTGCGCCATTTTTCTTGCAGAAAAGACATCAATAACACATCATCTGCTATGTCCAGTTTTGTTGTGTTCTGCTTTGTTTTGTTTTTTAAAGAGGATCATGCTCTTTAAAGATATTTGTGAGATAATCTAAGTGTAGGATCCTTATCAATATTTTAGGGGTTTTTTTCAGTCTTATATACTTGTCTTATTCATACCTAATTTAAAGTTAATTTTTTAGCATTTCATCTTTATGAAATCTTTCTTAAACAAAGAAATTAGTTTTCATAAAAACAGAACCCTTTTTCTTTTCACGTTTATATATCATCAGTTTCTTCAACATCTGATTAAACAACATAATAACAGTAAAATGTCCAACTGGCTTCAGAAAGTTTCGGGAATAAGCAAACTGACCCCGGGTGCGGAACACAGCTCATCCGACAGAAGCCGAAGTGGGAGGGCAGAGCAGTGCGCTGCCTGCTGGCTGCGGGCTCAGTACCGGTGTGTGTTAGCTTGGTCCACAGACAGAGTGGAGAGGGCTGATTAATGCACTAAGGCACTTAAGTAGACGGTGTTTCAGAAAATTTATATTAAATCCCGAAACACCTGTGGTATACCCCCCAAAATCTCACTGAACTCTGAACTTGTTGCCCATGCCCAAAATAAGGTTCACATAATTCACAACAATCTGAACTCAGCAATATTTCTCCCAACTTTAATACTTTACTTAACATCTCACTCCAAAGTTTCTCTTACTATCATGCATTTAATTTTCCAGAACCTTTTTTTTTTTTTCTCTAGAATCTCCCTGCCTAGTAAATTCCATGTTCCTCCTCATCTGGCTTTAACCTTACAATGTCAGTGATGCCTGGCAGTCAAGTTCAGCTGTTTCTGAATCTCCAGAGCTCCCAATGCCAAAGCCTGTCCTGCTCGTACGGACTTTGTCTTTGGCTCAATCTAACTACACATAAATTATGAAGTATCAGAGTCTGTTTTGTTATTTGAGAGGCTATTATTTTAAAGCAAATTTTTAACTTGTTTCTTGATATAACAGAAAAAAACTTCAAAATATTCAAGCCAACACATTCAACAATTCTAAATTAGCTTTTGACAAAGAATGATAGGATTCATTTGCAGGATTCATTTGCTGCATAACTTTAATAGCTCAATTCAATAGTCAAGATGTCAGTGATGACATACACGAGAACAATGCATTATCCTTCCCATTATCTGACCACAATGCAATCATGACATGCCAGGTTAATACAAATTGTTGCTTCCAGTTGCATTTGTTTATTGCAAAACACGATGACTTGAAGTTATGTTAGGCTAATATGAAATAGAATATTACCACTATATATCAGAATTCTTGATAACATTGTTACAGAAGATAAAAATGTATGCCATTGTTCTTAATCATGTAGGATGTATTTTAAAATCTTTATCTTCTACAAATCATGAACATGAAAATTTTATAAACTTCAAGGTCACATTTTGCATTTTGCTGTTAACTGTATCTTACCTTGCTTGCTTTCATAAAGAACTAATATGCAGTTATATTTCATGGTTCCACAAAAATACTTCCAATGAAAAGTTACCCAAGTCTTCAAATATTTGGGTTGTCATCTACATAGTTATGATTTATACCATTTTAAAATGCAAACATTATATTGCAAATCTATTACTGCTAGTCTACAGCTGGCTGCAATTGTGTAATTATAATAAGTGACAATGTTTAGGGACTTCTGTAAATATTTGTTAATTGTACACTATTTCCTTTAAAGCTATACGTGCTCATATAGACTGGAAGCCTTCAAAATATTTCTCAGCAGCAAAGAATTTTATTCCTTGGTAGTATCAGTTTCATATATTTAAAATTATGGAACAGAACTCAAATCACTAAGAATTATATGTGTAAAGTTACAAATCATAAAATTTCCTTTTTGACATGTGCAAACTAATCAATTAGTTTTTTAGTACAATAATTGAATTTTTTTCAGTTGATGAAACCAAGCAGTTATTGGAACTCTGTGAAGACACATGGTCCTGAGATTTACAAACAGGAAGTTTATGAGTGAGAAACACGAGTTCTCTACCTTCAGATTCCCAGCAGCAGTAAGCACCGACTTCACAGCTCGCATTCCATAATCATAGTGATGCTGCGACGACAGCTGCTCTGAACACAAGCGATATGTAGCCACGATTTTCACTGACAGTGGCCGGGCTGTGACAAACCCACAGGAGTACAGGACTATTTCAGCTATCATGGCATAGTCAGGCACCATCATTGCTACTGTCCGAAAGAGAGCCTATGGGACCAGAGAAAATGTGTTTTTAAGACACCATCACAAAGATAACTCTACTCTTTATTTCATGCATGTTACAACTTAATACCTTTTCTGCAGTAATGTTAAATTACAGTGTCCAAATCATATAGATAAAAACACAATTAAAAAATTGGTTTCTTGTTATATAATAAATACATAATGAACTTTTTGTATATTTTTCCTTAAATTATGTGTTAAGAACACTTTCACATCTCTATCATACTTAGATCTTTGGTAAATTATTAATTCATATAAGTGTTTAGTGTCAGTTATGTTCTATTCTTCTTGGGAAGCGACGTGTTATAGGAAAAAAGCATCAGACTCTGCTGGGCTGTCCAGAAGCTGGGCTTCTCATCTAGACGGGTGAGAAAGCGCCTGGTGTTGGGAGACTGGGCTTCAAGGGAGGCTCTCTAGGGATCTAATTAATCATCTGACTTGGATTAATCAGGTAATCCCTAATAACAAGGCTTAACCTTTTGGAGTCTGCAGGCACAATGTCAGTCTTTCACCAAGCAAAATAAAAGGAAAAAATTGGAAATAAGACTTGGATAATAGATTAATGGAGATAAATTAATTTTCCAGATTGTAAAGATTTTTTTTCTCATAGTATTTTAAATATTGTGGGATAAATAAGTGTCATGTGATGGTAAGTAAATAGAAAACTGAATAGATTTTAAAAGAATAAATAAGAAAATTTAAGTTAGAATGTTGTTTCAGGATGTACTTCAATAGCTCATGTATTAAAACATGACAGTATTGTACTGAAGAGAGAAAACAACAATATTCTAGAAAAATGACAATTGTATTCAGACAGTGAATGACAATCGTAGTGAATGATAATTATATTCAGGTAGTTTATAAATACCTTCTGGGAATTACTTGAATTACCAAAAACACAAGGCAGACAGAAACTAAGAACATCTTGCTTAAGTGATCTGTTATGACTCTTCCAAGTTGAGAACAAATAAAAGATTTGCATCAAGTAAGATCCTTCAAATGTCTTACGTTAATTATCATCTAGAGGCCTTAGTACTGCTATTTTATCAATAAGGTTACCATTAAAGAAAGGAATAAAATGTTACAAATATATAGCTTGAGCAAAAATGTGGAAGAGAGAAGCTTAAGCAAGTGTTCTAACCACTGCATACTTGAGGGAAAAAGAATGCAAGAGAATTACTATACAGATGGTGCCACTTTTAAAGGGTAGGCTCTCAGCAACTTTTTTTTTAATGAATAAAAGAAAGAATTAATGAATTAACAAATCAGTCAGTCGGCCAATGGCTAGGTTAGGGTGATACAGTCTTTCCACAATAGTGCAAATTGCTACTAGTTTGGGGTCAACATGCAGTTCTGTGTGTGTAGGTTTCCTTCTGACGATCCTATTCACATTCTCTTGGCTCTATTAGCAATATGGGGGTAATACCATGGAACAGACATATCAGTGGCCAGGAGAAGAAAAACTAGAGCAAGGTAAAGAAGTTTCAAGAGGTTATCATGGTGTTCCATTTAATAGGAGTCCTCCATCAAAAATTTAACGTTGACTCTTATTTATCACAGAGAAAAGCATCCTGATCAAAATATTTTTTAGGTCTAAACTATTCCATAATCACCATGGCTTCTAATACTTAACTATTCTGAAACAGTTAATGAGTATTGATTTTTCAGAATAGTTTCAATATAAAATACAGCTTCTCTAAAGTGGAGATGTGTTTAAGAAATTGTTCTACTATGCAGATATTATCTAGATGTACAGGATGTCAAAATGGGACTCTTTCTGCACCAAACGATACACATCACTTATCAAAGTCCCTACGATCTGCCAAATATGCAAAATTTACAAAGGAAATGTACACAATTCTTGAACCTTCTCACTTACTTGTAGATCACAAAATATTTCAGAGAGTAAGGAAGGCAGGAGGATTTGTGCAAAGATTTCCATTATGAGTTCCCGCAACCCCCCACTCATCGCCCCCAAGTTCAGTGAGAGCTTGATGGGCATCCGCATATTTGGGGAGATATGGATTGGTACCTGTCTGATGTCTGGGAAAGAAAAAGTGGCCTGGGGCAGCAGGATCAACGTGGCCTTCACTCCCAGAGCTTGCTGGGACAAAGGATGCAAGAGATGTACATGATGAGGAAAAGAGAGAGCCAAGACAGTCATTTTAAGACCTACCCAAAATAGCCCCTGGCAAAGTGAGAGTTCTCCAACAGTGAAGTCTCCGTGGAGTCAGCCACCAGAGACTCAGGCAGAGAGGAGGGAGTGACAACTGGAGGAACAGAATCCATCACCCAAGTGTCAGGAGTTCAGGTGGAGAGACCTAACAAAGGAGTCCCGAGAACCCACGGGCATGAGCAGGATGGAAAGAGTCAGCTGTAAGAGAGCTGTTGCAGGAGGGGGCGGAGCAAAATGGCGGGGTGAGCTGACCCAGGATTCTCTCCCCTTCAAAATATAACAAAAGATTGGAAGAACTGAATTTCAGAGAACAAAAATAACGCCAGCTCGTTAGAGACCTACAATACCAAGAAGGCAGAGATCATAACCTTGCTTTACACCTTCAGAGGCGCTGGAACGGTAGGAGAGAACATCGCTCCCTCCCCTAGAGTCTGCGATGGCTGCTGCGTGGGTTGGGAAGGAGCGGGGGAGGGGCCGCATGACCGGGGGATCATCCAGGACTCCTGCCCTGGTTCAGTGGAGACCCGCTGACGGGGGGAAAGCTTCCATCCGCAGGGACCCCATAAATCAAGGGCCTTGGGAGACCAGAGAACAGAACTGATCTGAACCCAGACCAGCACGTGTGAGTAACAGCCCCTCCCCCCCAGCGAAGCCAGTGGGCGCAGCCATCTTGCCCCAAGGCGGAGAGCTAACATGCCGCTCTTGACCCCCCATCTAGTGGCGACAGGCTGTAACTGCAACTGAATTCTACCACCATGAGAAAAAAACACTCCTCTACCATCCAGCAATTTATAAAAGCCCCAGACCAGAAGGAAAACAATAAAAACACAGAATTAAGTCCTGAGGACTTGGAATTAGGTAAACTAAGTGATAATGAATTCAGAGCAGCTATAATCAAAAAACTCAATGAGGTAGAGAGAAAGATAGAGAAACAAGCCGAGTTCTGGAGTTACTTCACAAAAGAGATTGAAATCATAAAGAAGAATCAAACAGAAATACTTGAGATGAAAAACACAATGGACCAGATAAAACAGAATACCGATTCCCTGAATGCCCGTGTAAACAACATAGAGGAGCAAATTAGCATAATCGAGGACAGACAGGCTGAATGGCACCAGACAGAGGAAGAAAGAGAACTAAGAGTTAAAAAAAATGAGGAAAATCTCCGAGAGATAATGGATTCAGTGAGGAGTAAGAACATAAGGATCATAGGAATTTCCGAGAATATGGAAAAGGAAAATGGAACAGAAAGTGTGCTTAACAAAATTATTGAAGAGAACTTCCCAAATCTAGGGATCAACAGAGAAATGTGTGTAGAGGAGGGTCTTAGATCTCCTAGATTTGTCAATGTAAAAAGACCCACCGCAAGGCACATAATAGTAAAGTTGGCAAATAGGAATGATAAGGAGAGAATACTCAGGGAAGTAAGGGAAAAAAAGAGAATAACCTACAAAGGAGCCCCTATCAGACTGTCAGCGGATTTCTCTACAGAAACCCTACAAGCTAGGAGAGAATGGAGTGATATATTCAAAGCTTTAAAGGATAAAAACCTTCAGCAAAGAATACTCTATCCAGCAAGAATTTCCTTCAGATATGAGGGAGAAATTAAATCTTTTCCAGACAAACAAAAGTTAAGGGAATTTGTAACTAAAAGCCCTCCATTACAAGAAATCCTCAAGAAGGCTCTCATACTTGAAAAAAGAAAAAAGGGAGAAAGGGGACACAATCCACAGACTAGGGAGACCGATGGATAGAACCAGAACAGGATAGCAAATATTCAACTATAGCATTAGGGTAAAGGTAGGGAAACTACCAAAACAAGGACGATCTTAGCACTCTAACTACAAATGAATAAGACGAGTTGGAATAAAAAAGGAAAATAATTATTTAGGAGGGGAAGAGCAAAGGGTCTAAATCAGTATTGGTCAAGTAGGTAAGAGACCACCAGAGAATAGACTATATTATACACGAGATTCTAAATACAAACTTCAAGGTAGACACTAAAATAAAGTACAGAACAGAGTCACAAATCATAAATAAGGAAAAATCTAAGTAACCCAGCATAAGAAATTGCAGTATTAAATGGGTAGTCTAAAGCACACAGGAAAAGAAACACAGGAAAACAAGATAATGAGCAACAGATTGATAGCATTAAGTCCACAGGCATCAATAATCACTCTCAATGTGAATGGATTGAACTCTCCAATAAAAAGACACAGAGTGGCAAAATGGATTAAAGAACACGATCCAACAATTTGTTGCCTCCAGGAAACACACCTCAGCCCCAAGGACAAACACAGACTCAGGGTGAAGGGGTGGAGGACAATACTTCAAGCAAATAGCAAGGAAAAAAAGGCAGGTGTTGCAATGCTCATATCAGACCAAGTGGATTTCAAAATAAGACAGGTAAAGAGAGACACAGAGGGACAATATATAATGATCAAAGGGACACTTCATCAAGAAGAAATAACGCTTATAAATATCTATGCACCCAACACAGGAGCACCAAGATTCATAAAGCAACTATTAACAGACCTAAAGGAAGATGTTAAAAACAATACAATAATAGTAGGGGACCTCAACACCCCACTCACATCAATGGACAGATCATCCAGACAGAAAATCAACAAGGAAATAGTGGAGCTGAATGAAAAACTAAAACAATTGGACTTAATAGTCATATATAGATCACTTCACCCTGAAAGAGCTGAATACACATTCTTCTCAAGTGCACATGGAACATTCTCTAGGATAGACCATATGTTGGGAAACAAGGCAAGCCTCTACAAATTTAAAAAAATTGAAATAATAACAAGCATCTTCTCAGATCATAGTGCTATAAGGCTAGAAATTAATTACAAGAAAAAAGCTGAGAAAGGCACAAAGATGTGGAGACTAAACAACACACTACTGAACAAGCAATGGATCATTGAAGAAATAAAAAAATACCTGGAAACAAGTGAAAATGATAGCATGGCATACCAACTCATATGGGATACAGCAAAAGCTGTATTAAGAGGAAAATTCATCGCAATACAGGCACATCTTAACAAACAAGAAAAATCCCAAATAAGCAACCTTAAAGCACACCTAACTGAACTAGAGAAAAAAGAACAAATGAAGCCCAAAGTCAGCAGAAGGAGAGAAATAATAAAAATCAGAGCAGAAATAAATACTATTGAAATGAAAAAGGCAGTAGAAAGGATCAATGAGACAAAGAGCTGGTTTTTTGAGAAGATAAATAAAATTGACAAACCACTAGCCAGACCTACAAAGAAAAAAAGGGAGAAAGCTCAAATAAACAAAATCAGAAATGAGCGAGGAGAAATAACAACAGACTCTGCAGAAATACAACAGATTATAAGAGAATACTACAAAAAACTATATGCCAACAGAATGGATAACCTAGAGGAAATGGATAAATTCTTGGACTCCTACAATCTCCCAAAGCTCACTCAAGAAGAGGCAGACAATTTGAACAGACCAATCACAAGGAAAGAGATTGAAACAGCAATCAACAACATCCCAAAGAATAAAACCCCAGGACCAGATGGCTTTCCTGGGGAATTCTACCAAACTTTCAGAGAGGATTTAATACCTACCCTTTTCAAGCTATTCCAAAAAATTAGGGAAGATGGAACACTTCCTAACACATTCTATGAGGCCAACATCACACTGATACCAAAACCTGACAAGGACACCATGAAAAAAGAGAACTACAGGCCAATATCACTGATGAACATAGATGCAAAAATTCTAAACAAAATTTTGGCAACCAGAATTCAGCAATTCATCAAAAGAATCATACATCAGGATCAGGTGGGATTCATACCGGGGACACAGGGATGGTTCAACATCTGCAAATCAATCAACGTGATACACCACATCAACAAACTGAGGAATAAAAACTACATGATCATCTCAATAGATGCAGAGAAGGCATTTGACAAGATCCAACAGCCATTTATGATAAAAACTCTGAACAAAATGGGCATAGAAGGAAACTACCTCAACATAATAAAGGCCATATACGACAAACCCATAGCCAACATCATACTCAATGGGCAAAAACTGAACCCCATCCCCCTGAAAACAGGAACGAGACAAGGATGCCCTCTATCACCACTCTTATTTAACATAGTACTGGAGGTCCTGGCCAGAGCAATCAGGCAAGAAAAAGGAATAAAAGGAATCCAAATAGGGAGGGAAGAAGTGAAACTCTCGCTGTTTGCGGACGACATGATCTTATATATAGAAAACCCCAAAGAATCCATTGGAAAATTGTTAGAAGTAATCAACAACTACAGCAAAGTTGCAGGGTATAAAATCAATTTGCATAGATCAGTAGCATTGCTATACTCCAGTAATGAACAGAAAAAGAACTCAAGAACACAATACCATTCACAATCGCAACAAAAAGAATAAAATACCTTGGGGTAAACTTAACTAAGGAAGTGAAGGACCTATAGAATGAAAATTACAAGGCCTTTCTGAGAGAATTGGATGACGACATAAGGAGATGGAAAGACATTCCATGCACATGGATTGGAAGAATAAACATAGTTAAAATGTCCATTCTACCTAAAGCAATCTACAGATTCAACGCCATCCCAATCAGAATCCCAATGACATTCTTTACAGAATTAGAACAAAGAATCCTAAAATTCATATGGGGCAACAAAAGACCCCGAATTTCTAAAGCAATCCTGAGAAAAAAGAACAAAATGGGAGGCATCACAATCCCTGACTTCAAAAGATACTACAAAGCTACAGTAATGAAAACAGCATGGTACTGGTACAAAAACAGGTGCACAGATCAATGGAACAGAATTGAAAGCCCAGAAATAAAACCACACATCTATGGACAGCTTATCTTTGACAAAGGAGCTGAGGGCATACAATGGAGAAAAGAAAGTCTCTTCAACAAATGGTGCTGGGAAAACTGGAAAGCCACATGTAAAAGAATGAAAATTCACCATTCTTTTTCACCATTCACCAAAATAAACTCAAAATGGATTAAAGACCTAAAGGTGAGACCTGAAACCATAAGCCTTCTGGAAGAAAATGTAGGCAGTACACTCTTTGACGTCAGTATTAAAAGGATCTTTTCGGACACCATGCCTTCTCAGAGAAGGGAAACAATAGAAAGAATAAACAAATGGGACTTCATCAGATTAAAGAGCTTCTTCAAGGCAAATGAAAGCAGGATTGAAAAAAAAAACAACCCACTAACTGGGAAAAAATATTTGCAAGTCATATATCTGACAAAGGCTTAATATCCGTAATATATAAAGAACTCTCGCAACTCAACAACAAAACATCAAACAACCCAATCAAAAAATGGGCTGGAGACATGAACAGACATTTCTCCAAAGAAGATATACTGATGGCCAATAGGCACATGAAAAGATGCTCATCATCGCTGATCATCAGGGAAATGCAAATCAAAAGTACACTAAGATATCACCTTACACCCATTAGAATGACAAAAATATCTAAAACTAACAGCAATAAATGTTGGAGAGGTTGCGGAGAAAAAGGAACCCTCATACACTGCTGGTGGGAATGCAAACTGGTGCAGCCACTATGGAAAACAGTATGGAGATTCCTCAAAAAACTAAAAATAGAACTACCATACGATCCAGCCATCCCACTACTGGGTATTTATCCAAAGAGCCTGAAGTCAGCAATCCCAAAAGTCCTGTGCACCCCAATGTTTATTGCAGCACTGTTTACAATAGCCAAGACGTGGAAGCAACCTAAGTGCCCATCAACAGAGGAATGGATAAAGAAGATGTGGTACATATATACAATGGAATACTACTCAGCTGCAAAACAGAATAAAATCATTCCATTTGCAATAACATGGATGGACCTTGAGAGAATTATGTTAAGTGAAATAAGCCAGCAAGAGAAGGATAATCTGTGTATGACTCCACTCATATGAGGAATTTAAAATTATGGACTAAGAACAGTTTAGTGGATACCAGGGGAAAGGTGGGTGGGGGGTGGGCACAAAGGGTGAAGTGGTGCCCCTACAACATGACCGACAAACATTAATGTACAATTGAAATTTCACAAGATTGTAACCTATCAATAACTCAATAAAAAAAAATTTTAAAAATAAAATAAATAAATAAATAAATAAATAAAGAGAGCTGTTGCAATAAGACATGCAAGAGAAGACTGAAGAGGGCAGGAAGCGAGGCACGGCAGCGGGACTGGACAGGAGCAGCAGGCATTACGAGACTTTTGTGACACAGGATTCCTGGTTTTGGTGACTGGCATAATCGCTGGGCGAAGAAGAGGGAAGCCTCAAGGTGGACTCTGAAAACTGGTAACAACACTCCTGGGCCTCAGCAGTCTTTTTTTTCTATTTGAGAATACATATCTCTTTCATTTCAGACTAAGACATTTTTCCAAAATTGTTAGGTATTTCCATATATACTTGCAAACAGATGTTCTGTAGCAGCTCTAACCAAAAAGACTGCACAATAGGAGGAACAACAACAAAAAGCTACCAAAGTTTGAGAGCAGCTTTTGGCCTAAAGGAGAAGGAAAATACATTTCCCCAAGAACCACAAGGTGAATATTTTGACACTGGTGCAACACGCACAGTAAACAAAACCGTGGAAAAGTCTGCACAGGGCATTAACAGACTCAATCAACAACGGTCCCAGCTTTTTAGGACTAGCTACTCACAGATTTTTCTCTTGACAAACACTTATGTATTCACATTGATCCTACTGAATAAAAGAAAAACATGAGTGAATAAAAAAGCAATTCTAAACAGAAATCACAATGAAAAGTCGCAAAATGCTTCTCAGATAAAAGAGGATTTACCAGTTTTTATTTTTTAATCATACCTTCCTCCACCAAGGCAAAGGACTAAAACAACTCATTAACATATAAAAGTGCATGGAACGGAAATACAAAAATACTTGGCAGCAATTAGTTGAACCAAATGTGAACAGTGGAAGGAAAGTAGGACTTAAGCCAGAAGACTTGGTTTTGGATGCACAACTCCCACTGCGCTATTCTTCACCCTGTGCTCTAGGTGCTGGCCATAGATACGTAATCCACAGGAAAAGCATGGAAAATGCCCAACAAAGATATGGGGAAAACGTCAGCTTTCACCAATAATCAAAGAACTTCTTTCTGTTTTAAGTGAAGATTCTAATCTATTCAATTAGCAAAGTATTTTGTTCTTTTTACTAAAAAATATCAGTGCTGGGTATTAATGTAAATTAAGAATTGATGTGGGATGTAAATTGTTTCAACCTCTGCCAGAAGGCAATTTAGCAACTCAGGTCTTGGTCCTATGACTCTACCTAAGGAAATATTTTAAAACAGAGAAAAGACTTAAGTATAAATTGCCCATTGTAATTTTTTTTTCCTGAGGAAGATTTGCCCTGAGCTAACAGCTGTTGCCAATCCTCCTCTTTTTTTGCTTGAGGAAGATTAGCCCTGAGCTAACATCTGTGCCAATTTTCCTCTATTTTTTTCTATGTGAGATGCCGCTACAGCATGGGTGGCAAGTGGAGTAGGTCCCCGCCTGGGCTCTGAACCCACAAACCTGGGCTGCTGAAGTGGAGCACGCAGAACTTTAACCACTCAGCCATGGGGCCAGGCCCTGTAATATTTTCTATAATGAAAGAAAACTAAAAGCAACCTAAATGTCCAACAGTAAGACACAGCTCAGTAAATTTATTTACAGTTTGAATAATATTTATAAACACAGGAAAATGCTCATGTTATAATATTAACTTGAAAAAATCACTCAGTATACGTAATTGTCTGATATCAGCATTTAAAACTGGCATTTTAAAAGGCATTTAAAATTGAAGGATACAACACAGTAAGCAGTAGAATAAGTACCTTTCTCAGTATTTCCTATTTTTCTAATTTTCTGTAATAACTAGTATTTTTTATAAATAAGTTTTGGAAGTTGCATCCAGTTCATATATTTACTTATTTTTGTTTTGTTTTGAGGAAGATTAGCCCTGAGCTAACATCTGCCTCCAATACTCCTCTATTTTGCTGAGGAAGACTGGCCCTGAGCTCACATCCATGCCCATCTTCCTCTACTTTACATGTGGGACGCCTACCACAGCATGGCTTGACAAGCAGTGCATAGGTCCGCACCCAGGATCCAAACCAGCGAACCCCGGGCCGCCAAAGCAGAACATGCGAACTTAACCACTGTGCCACCGGGCTGGCCCCATATGTTTACTTTTTAGAGGTATTCAAAGCTTTAAAAAATATTTTCTAAAACAGTTCTCTAAAATATAACATCTGAAAGCAAATATTTTGCATAAAATTCAAGGGTGGCTTGTGCTTTCTTTTTACATATTGACTTTGTAAATTACAGAAAGGAACTAGATAATTGCCCCTCTGTACCTTCAGATTATCCGGCAGTTCTGACCGCCCAGCATATCCAGGGTTCATGGTAATAAAGACAGCGCACGTGGGGTCAAGTTTTAGTTCCGTTCCTTCAAACACTAACATATCAGAACCTGCATTAATACCTGTGGGTAATCAAGAATGAAACGACTCAGCAATTCCACATATAAATGTGACTTGTGCCATTCATTACCTGCCGGATTTCCACTGTTTTGACATAAAGCAAAGGCAAACCAGTCCATTACCTCTTTGGATAGTAAGAATTTGTTGAGCGACCACAGACAGTACTTCCAAATCAATTCTGTTAAACTCATCAAAGCATGCCCAGGCACCACAAGATAACAGTCCCTGGGAGAAAAGAGTAATGAAATTTTTCAATTTTATCTGACTGAACGTTGCATTGAGATGTTGCATTTTCACCTCATCTTTTCAAGGATTTAATATCCTATCAAGGATATTGCTTATTCACCTTTATCTTTAAAGATGGCTTATTTTTTTTTATTACGAATTCACTATTCTGCACGAACAAAGAGTTTCATCAATTGGAAAATTTTCCAATTGATACATATCTTTTTTACTTTCAGTATATTTTTGGCATTTAGATGTATACCTGTAATTTCAAAGCTTTTCTTACTTTTTAATTACAAGTTAGTTTTATTTGCTTTTTCCATATGGACTCCATAGAAGGGATTGTAATAATCTTCTAAATAAGATGACTCCTGTTGCCGGTGAGACTACTTTGTAATCTAAGCACCTTAGTAGCCAATAAACATAGTTTGAAGCCCTAGTCTGCAATCCTAACTCACAGCTACCTCACAAATATGTGCCATTTGCTCATAAGGAAGAGCTAGAAAAGCAGGCTGGAATAGCTCAGTCCAAATTTACTTTTTTAAAAAATTAATTCAACAAATATTTATTGAATGCATATTCTACAGATAGCATATGTACATATGTGTGTTTCACTGAGTGCCTGGTGTGTGCCAGGCGTGATGCACGGCTCTTTGTGCACATCTTTTGTGCAAGGAAACTAAAGCTATGTCATACAAGATGTTCAGTGATTGGTACAAAGCCACACAGCTAATGGTGGCTGACCTCGGACTTGCACACAGCTCCATCTACCAAACCACACTGCGTTAAACAACAACTCCATGCAAGTCAAAGAACAGTATATTTTTATTATTTAGAGAAGACTCTATCTATGACCTGGATCTCTAATACCTCATATAATAAAAGGATTAGAAATCACAGAGAACAGAATGCTTATGAAGTCACATATTCAGTTACACGGACTGTGAGGTTCTTTACAGTAAGACCCATGTCTTTTTCTTTTGTACCCCATTATTCAGCATAGTCCTAACACAGAGTGTCTATATAATCAATAAACACTTATCAATAAGCAAATTTAATACTATAAGTGTATGCATCTATATGAAAGAATTAGGAATATCATTATATGGATTCCAAAATTGAGTAATACATACCAGACTTTTCTTTAAACATTTAGGAATATAATACCTATTCAAACTACTCTTGGATCTTTTAGATTTGCTATTTCTTCCTTAAATAATCATTACACCAATAATCATTAAGAACATGATTAAAATAGCAGTTGGTCATTCAAATGCTTTCTTGATTTTTATTTATGATAATTTTTACTTTCTTTTTTTGACTCATTCTACTTGTTCCAGCATCACAAATGTAGACTTTTTTTATATCCTAAATCTGTTATAAAATTACCAGGCCACAGTTAAGCCGGAAACAGTTCACTGGATGAGGCAGGATTGGTATGCTCTATTTTGTTAGTTTGGTTATTTTTCAAAATGTTAACTTCTTCTGGAGAAGTTTTGGAAAAGCCAGGATTACAGAATCTTTAAAATTTACTTTGAAAATTACAGAAAAATAGAAATAAAACAAACAAATAAATAAATAGAACCCATAATCCCAAATGGATAAGTTTTTGTGCAAGCGTACCACCTCACATTTTAAGGAATAACAGGCTGTAGCAACAAAGTGCTAAAATGACCAGCTGTCCGCAGGTTTATAAACAGACTTCACATCTTTAATTCCTCCTTTTGCCATCTTACAAACTCATAAAAGTGGGAATTTGACTCAGAATAAAAGAAAAACAAAACAAGGGCTTCAAGTTCACCAAAAAAGTTTAACTAGAATGTGTCTATAAAAGTAAATTACTGAATCATGGCTTGTTAATCACAAGATGTACAGGTTAAAGAAGGCTGAGAGTCCCACAACCTTTACACGATGTCGCGGTTCTCAAACTTTTAGCTGCCACAGTGCACTGCAGGGACATGACTCCCTCTCATCAGTGATCCGGGCCCATCACAGCAGGAACGGAGTGGGAGGCAGAGCTCGCTCTCAAACAAGCTTTTGATGCAACCCTGCTTCTCTTGAGAATTACTGAGACAGTACATTAATTTTAACTTTACTTAAAATACAGTGTCTTTTACTTGCATTAAATTATGTTTCATCATAACCTTCCTCTCTGAGCAGTTATCATATTGCAAAGAAATGAGGAGTCAATTCAAACCTTAAAGAATTTTCCTAAAGCCAGGTAATCCAACCCATCTGAGCAGTTGAAAACAACACATTGTTTGGCTACAGCTTTTGCTAAATCTTTGGTAGTTTCAGTCTTTCCAGTGCCCGCTGGCCCCTCAGGGGCTCCTCCAAGGTGCAGGTGAAGGGCTCCAAACAGGGTTCTGAAACATGAGAAAAAAACAATCTTCATACAATAATGTGATTTTTTTCATATACATTCTGAAAAGAGGAAAAGTTTAACCTGAGAGCCAAATTTTCCACTTTCTCTTCAATAATTTCTTCCCACTAACCTCTGAACATTTTTGACTCTGCATTACTTTGTCTGTTCCGATATTTTACTTCTGTAAAGCTATATATATGACAAAATCAGAACAAATTCACTTTTGAAACTCAATGCTGACTTCTGGTCACCATGGAGAATTCAGCTGATCCTGAACCACCCAATCCCCTACTGCAAGCATATGGACATGCTACAGAAAAGAAAACAAATAACTTTTGAAATAGATGGCATTTTTGAAAAAATGAAAAGCAAATCACCAATGAAGAGGAGATGGAAAGCTGGTAAAGTAATTAGGCGCTACAGTGTAGAGGTGCATATTGTTTTGGATCTGCATATAAACATGAGTGTATTTATGGCCACAGAGAAACAGAAAATAACTTAGAACTTAGAACGGAGCAAGGTGAGGAGCTGGAATGGATTTACCTATATAAACCTAGAAGCCTTCAAAGGCTGCCTTGTTTCTAAACGGAAACTAAAATTACTCCAGCAACTGACTCAAGACAGACAAGAGTCAACTATGGAAGAGACAAGAAGCTTACCCTTCATGCAGGGCCCAATGAAAAGCCTACGTCATTCAGAGGAGTGGAGTCTAAACGTCCACTACCCAGGGGCACACGAACCCAGACTGAGAAATTACCATGAAAACTTTTTTCTGGACCAGAGAAAACCCTAGAGACCTCCTCAGAGGTAAATGTGAAACCATTCCACATGGATACCTCCAGAGCTGAGAACATGTAAGACTGTGCGGAGAAACCACCTTTACTAAAATGAGCTCAGTTAAAACTGGAGCAAGAGAGATCAGAGTTAGGAGTCAGACTCGCAGTGGCAAAGGCAGATGGACAAAGGTCTGGGGGGGTTAATACATACATGGCACTCTGCCTTCTCTGGCATCCTATTGGTTTGTTCAATGAGATTTTTTTTAAAAAAGCAACAGACATCAGAAAATCATGAGGAAAAAAAAGTCAAACAAACAGAACTCTGGCAACCTGAGATCTGGCAATGAAAAATATAATCATTGAACTTTTAAAAACTCAGTGAACAGATTAAACATCACAGGAAACATAAAGAGACAGAATTATGCACTAGAAGATAAATATGAGGAAACCACTCAGGGAGATACAGAGATCAAGTATAAGAGAAGTTAAAAGACATAGAAGAAAGAAGGAAGAGAATGGGGAAAAGGCAAAATTTAAAAGGCAATGCTGAGAATTTGCCAGAACTGAAGAAAGACATGAATTGAAAAATTCCCAAATAAGATAAATAAAAACTCACCCACATTTAGTAACATTACAGTGGACATCAACAATAAAGAGAAAATCTTAGAAACTGCAATAGAGAAAATTACCTTCAAATGAATAATAATTAGAATAACAGTAGCAACAAATGCCAGCAGAATATCTTTGGAGAGCTGAGGGAAAATTTCTGTTCATCTACAGTTCTATACCTAGCTAAAATTTCATTTAATAATTGAGTGAAGATCAAAAAGAAGAGAGGCATTTTTAGACAAAGACTGATATATCTCACTACTTGCAGAACCTCACTGAAACAATTACTAAGGATGTTGCCTAGTAAGGAGAAAAATTAAAAAAGAAATAAGGCTAAGGAAGAAGCAAGAGTGAGTAAAGACAATGATAAAACTTTTGGAAAACCTATATAAATATTAGCTGTAAAAATATGTTACAGTATACAAATAGAGGTTCCTTCTGTCTTCAAATTTTGACTACACTCCAAGCTGAGAGCAATATATGCCAGATCATTTATCTTATAGATAGTGAGATTGGTCATCTAGCATCAGGGCATATACATTGCCTAGGAAGACTGCATGGGAGTCCAGGAGCGAGGATTTCATTGCGAAGAGCTATTACTGTGTTGTGTATCTCTCCTCCCTCTGTACGGAGGAAGAGAGAGAGCAGCATTGTCCCTCTCTCAAGCTAAGTAAGGGGGCTTTAGAGAACTACTCAGAAAGCTTGGCACATTGGCCCCTGGAGTTTGTGGAACACAGGAACTGGGAGCTGAGTCACAACTTAAAATACTTAAAGTCAAGAGAATGCCTGCAGCTTCCCCTGATGGCAGAGTGGGAGAAAACAAGGACAGTAAGAGAGATGTACTGTTAACTGCTGGCAAAACAAAGGCGTGTGTATCATCTGACCAGATCCAGATCCCACTGGGAGGGAGCCAGATTTGAGTCATGCTGAACGACTCTTTGCAGGGACCCTGCAAAGGAGGCCCACCTAGAATCAGAGAAGACCCCAACAAGAGAGGTCTGTGTGTGATGGATCTCAGACAGAGGCTGAGGCCAAAGTCACCAAAAGCCAGCCAGAGAAGGCATTTTCCACAGGTAGGAGAATCCAGTGACTGGGGGATCCAAGAACCCACATAAGCATCCCCTGGGAGATCTGGCACATCTGTGCTTGTGCCATCACTGAGGGCTCTAAGCAGCCAAGAGATAGTTGTCCCGAAGGACACCTGTCACATACAAACCTACCTCTCCCTTTCCTTCTTCCCTCCTCCATCGACCCCCAACACTAGAGGAACCAAAAATAAGCCACTGAGAGATGGATGCAAAGGACTGGGATAAAAATGACACAGGGCTGACCACATTTACCTTCCCAAATGCAGGCCCTGAGCGGGAGTCAGGCTCGAGCTGGGGAGAAGGGAAGTTTCAAACTCGATGAAAGATATTAACTTTGATATTAGACTTATATGGACTCTCAATATCTGACAAAAATAACACTATTCATTAGTATCTTAGAGTAACCAGAAAGACTAGAGAATCTACCCTAAATTTCATCCAGGAACGGGGAAAAATATTTGATAGAGCAAGTTTCAAAGAACAGTGATAAGAAAGAATAAAATTGCTTTCTGCTTGCATCCTGAGACTGGTTTAGTCAACCAACTAGTTAAAATGCCTAAATTTTTTGGAAGAAAATGAAAACACAAACTTTAAGTTAGTATTTGACAATAATTTGGAATATGGGAGATGAGAACTTGGAGTTAAAGTAGTTAAAGCCCTTTTATTATGCAGAAAGTCGATTACAAAAATATAAATGCAAACACCTATGACATATCTAATGGAGCTATCCGGCAGGCACGCGTGTGGTGAGAGCTTACAGGAGCGTCCTTGGCTGCAGGTACAGATCTGGGGGGCTTCAGGATGTAGGCTGTTAAAGCCTGAGAGTGGATGTGAACATTCAGGAAACCATGAAGCGTGAGACAAAACACCACATGACAACAGAATTCTAGAAAATTCTCTTTCAGGGAAAGGAACAGGATGCCTCAAATGATCTAAAAGGAAAAGTCAGAAAGTTTTAAGAAGAAAGGAGAAATGAACAATGTAAAAAACAACAGCAGGAGCCGCCTGTGGCCAAGTGGTTAAGTTTGCATGCTTCACTTTAGTGGCCTGGGGTTCGCTGGTTCGGATCCCGGGCACAGACCTACAGACCGCTCATCAAGCCATCCTGTGGCAGCATCCCACATAGAAGAACCAGAATGACCTACAACTAGGATACACAACTATCTACTGGGGCTTTGGGGAGGAATAATAATAATAATAATCGGAACACCTATTTCAGAGTTTGGAAAAAAAAAAACCAGGATTGTCTGATAATACTTAGAGCTCTAGAGTTGAGTACAAGAAGCCAGCAGAGAAAGAAACTGAAGGCCAAATTGAGAGGAGAAATAAAGGTATAGGAAACAATAACATAGGACACATTTACCTGTGGGAGATAATTCAGTACTTTTAAAGAAATTAGTGGGCTAGGGGTGAGTTAAAGTTATTTCCAATAGATCCTTAAATTAATGAGTTTACCTGTAACATCTGTCAGTGAGGGGAGTAATGACCAGCCTAGGGGAATTACCCAGATATTCATATCCATATCGTAAACCAGCATTGATCATCTTTGTTTCTAAATGATTTTCCTAGGATAAATCAGATAAAATGAAGTTAGCTTAAACAATAAATTTTTAAATAATGTGAAATCTCAAGCTCTTTAATAAATAATAGCCACGCTGTAAACAATATCTTTAAAATTCACTTTTCAGACATCATTTAATTCAGTAGAAGAATTCAATATCTAATTTCCTTGGATAAGTAATTCAAGTCACTGTCTTCCATTTTCCCCATATGCTATCTTTGGAAAATATTTGCTTCTTTTCTCTCTTATATTTTCTTTTTTTCTTTTACTTGCTAATACTTTTAATTTAATTTTTTATTAAGGCATAATTGACATACATTATATTAGTTTAAGGTGTACAACATAATGATTCAATATTTGTGTATAGTGCAGAATGATTACCACAATAAGTCTAGTTAACATCAATCACCATAGATAGCTACAGAATTTTTCTTTCTTGTGATAAGAACTTTTAAGATCTACTCCTTTAGCAACTTTCAAAAATGCAATACAGTTTTATTAACTGTAGTTGCCATGCTGTACATTACATCCCATGACTTATTTATTTTATAACTGGAAGCTTGTGCCTTTTGACTCCTTTCATTCATTTCTCCCACCCACACCCCACCACCAGCCACTGGCAATCACCAAACTGTTTTCTGTATCTATAAGCTTGCTTTTGTTTTGTTTTAGATTCCACATATAAGTGAGATCACACAGTATTTATCTTCCTCTGTCTGACTTATTTCACTTAGCAAAATGCCCTCAAGGCCCATCCATGTTTTTGCAAATATATCAAGATTTCTTTTTTGGCTGAATAATATTCCATTGTGTGTGTGTGTGTGTGTGTGTGTGTGTGTGTGTGTGTGTGTGTATGTATACCACATCTTCTTTATTCATTAGTCTGTTGATGAACATTTAAGTTGTTTCCATATATTGGCTATTGTAAATAATGCTGCAATGAACATGTGGGTACATATCTCTTTTCAAGTTAGTGTTTTTTTTTTCTTTGGATAAATACTCAGAAGTGGAATTACTGGATCATATGGTAGGTCTATTTTTTGAGGAAGCTCTGTACTGTTTCCCACAGTGGCTGCACCAATTTACACTCCCATGAACAGTGCACAAGCATTCCCTTTTCTCCACATCCTCACCAGCGTTTGTTATCTCTTATTTTTTTGAAAATAGCCACTCTGATGGGTGTGAGGTGATATCTCATTGTAGTTTTGATTTGCATTTCCCTGACAGTTAGTGATGTTGAATATCTTTTCATGTACCTGTTTGCCATCTGTATGACTTCTTTGGGAAAATGTCTATTCAAATCCTCCGCCCATTTTTAAATCAGATTGTTTGTTTTTTTGCTATGGAGATGTATGAGTTCTTTATGTATTTTGGATATTAACCCCTTATTAGATATATGATCTGCAAATGTTTTCTCCCATTCAGTAGGTTGCCTTTCATTTTGTTGATGGTTTCCTTTGCTGTGTAGAAGCTTTTTACTTTGATGTAGTCCCACTTATTTATTTTTGCTTTTGTTGCCTTTGCTTTGGTACCAAATGCAAAAAATCATCACCAAGACCAATGTCAATGAGCTTAGCACCCGTGTTTTCTTCTAGGAGTCTTACGGTCGCAGGTCTTAAAGTCTTTAATCCATTTTGATTTAATTTTGCATATAGTGTAAGACAATGGTCCAGTTTCATTCTTTTGCATGTGGCTGTCCAGTTTTCCCAACACCGTTTATTGAAGAGACTGCCCTTTCTCCATTGTATATTCCTAGCTCCTTCGTCGTAAATTAATTTGCCACATATGTGTGGGTTTATTTCTGGGATCTCTATGCTGTTCTATTAATATATGTGTCTGTTTTTATGCCAATATCATACTGTTCTAATTACTATAGCTTTGTAATATGGTTTGAAATCAGGGAATGTGATGTCTCCAGCCTTGCTCTTCTATCTCAAGATTGCTTTGGTTATTTGGGGTCTTTTGTGGTTCCACGCAAATTTTAGGATTGTTTGTTCTATTTTTGTGGAAAATGCCATTGGCATTTTGATAGGGATTCTATTGAATCTGTAGATTGCTTTGGGTAGTGTGGACATTTTAACAGTATTAATTCTTCCAATCCATCACCATGGAGTAGCTTTCTTTTTTGTCTTCTTCAATTTCTTTCATCAATATCTTATAATTTTCAGTGAACAAGTCTTTCATCTCCTTGGTTAAATTTATTCCTGAGTATTTTATTCTTTTTTTTTTAAAGATTTTATTTTTCCTTTTTCTCCCCAAAGCCCCCTGGTACATAGTTGTGTATTTTCAGTTGTGGGTCCTTCTAGTTGTGGCATGCAGGATGCCGCCTCAGCATGGCTTGATGAGCAGTGCCATGTCCACGCCCAGGAACCGAACCGGCAAAACCCTTGGCCGCCGAAGCAGAGCACGGGAACTTAACCACTTGGCCACCGGGCCAGCCCCCTATTCTTTTTGATGCAATTGTCAACGGGACTTTTTTCTTAATTTCCCTTTCTGATAGTTCATTATTCTCCTATATTTTCAATCATTTGTTCAATTTGTTTTCAGTATAGAGTGGATATAATTATCATCAAATTACAGATAAGGAAACTGACGCTTAGAGAGAGTAAGTAACTTGTCCAAGTTATACATCTGGTAAAGGGAGGATCTGGCATGTAAAACAATGATTGCACAGTCTGAGGTCCTAATCACCACATACACCGCCTCTCATATAGGTTTCCAGACTTCTGGTTCTTGTTTCTCCCCTCCTCCCACCAGATACCGCCCAAGCCTTTCACAAGAGTGAATCTGATGAGAACTTTCAAGTCCATATCTCCAGTCACCAGCTCTCTCTTCACACTCTCAACAGGCCCAGCCTCGCCCACTGTACTAACGGTGCCTGCTCCTCCTGGCTTCTTGATAGTAGCTGCCAACACCACCCACCCAGAGGCCCTGATAAACCTTCCTTCCAGATCATGTTTCTAGTTTCTTGAATTGATCAACAAAAGGCAACTTTGATGACTAAAGCAGACTAAAGTAGTCTGATTTGTACATTCTTTAGATGTATCAGGAATCTAAAAACGTGGTTTTAAACTGACTAGTTCCAACATTTTGCAGATTCAGCAAGCATAATGATTCATTTCAAATGAGTAGTTTTTTATAATTACTCATAATTTGTGTGTCTATATATGTGTATGTATCTCTATGTAGCTATGCATTTGGATATGGATTTGGATATAGATATAATTTTTGTACAGATGCTATAGATATAGTTTTTGGCTGCCTTAATCTTCAATCTGGAGAAAGCGTGTTTGGGTATAGTCAGCCATCAGCAAAAAGCCTATATTACTGACATCATTTCCCATGTGAGCAAGCCAGCACAAATTAAAACGCTATGAGCTGAAATTGCTGTGTAATAACATTCAGTGGTATCACTTACTTGCCAATAGTACCTAAGCTGACTTAACCATTCGAAGTCCGAGTCATCATTAACTTGTTTTTTAACAAGTGATGTGAGGACATCTCTAGCATGGACATCCAGCACCACGAGGGCTCCCAGAGTAACGCGATTCTGCTTGGACAGTTTGCCACGGACCAAGGTGACAATATCATCAATTTGTTTGTTACATTTTTCCAAGTATTGCTCAAGAGCCTGAAAGAAAATAAGATATGATTACTCAATGTGATCAGAATCCTTTTGACCAAAACCATCTTGAGCTAGCATGTATACTGACTAGTCTCTTCATTCTTATCATAGTTTTCCATACAACATAATTTAAAAATAATCAATTTTTCTTACTACAAAGGTATTAGGTGAACAAGCGCAATCTGGTCAGATACAGTGGACATACGTGGTTTGTATCTACCCAACATCCTCTCCTCTCCTATTTCCACTCTTCTATGCTCTGTGGTTCTGGTGAGCTGTCAATCATATTGCCCCATCTCTATGGCAACATGAAGGAGGGGATGTGAGACCCAACAAGAGTCAATGATAGTTCTTCCCCGGGGCTGCTATACAGATAGAGAAACGAGTGCCGCTCAGTAGGCTTGGTAGACTCTGAGCATGCCAGTCTGAAGCTACTGCAGGCCTCCATTTCCACTGCAGAATAAAGCCTGCCTGAGATCAGCAGAGGTGAAAGACAGACAATGAAAAAGAGACTGCAGCAGCGAGGAAGCCCTGAGACCCTGATTCCGACTGCTCCTCCTTGGATCCCATGAGTCCTTCGAGTACTCTCGTGTAAGCTTCCTGAGTGGGGTCTGTGTCACTTGAAATGTAACGACCCTAATAAACAAAACATGTAACATTTTAGTCGATGGTGAGCTAATGCCAGTTCTAAGGACCAGGCTTGCTTTGGGGTCTCTTTTCTGGTGGGTAAGTCTAATTAGTAAGGTAGAAACGAGAAGAGGGTTTATGAAAATCAAATTAGAATCGATGAAAGCTGCTGTGCTTAAGGGCAGTGTCCATATGCCCAGCAGGTTGACGCGGCCTCCTTCTTCCCTGATAACGTTTAATAAGCATTGTGCACCAATGGGTTTATTCTACTCCTTTAGGGCCAGGTAAGGGTAGCAAAGAAACTAAAAGTACGGATGTCCAAGAATGAGGAAAAGTTTAAAGGATAGTGTTGAGGATTGCAAGCTGTTTCTCTAAGGGGCACTTTTCTTATTCCTTGAAATATTTTATCTTTTTTAAAAAAATTTTTAAGGAAGTCATTTTTTCAAAGGTTTGGTGCTTGAACACTATTTCCTTTATATTATTTACAAGATTAATAACTATTAATTTGCTTCTTAAGCAGTGAAAAATAAACTTCTGTCCCATGCATGTTTAAATAACCATAACTGCTTAATTTCTTGGAGCCAATTAGTGAATTTAAGAATACTGAGTATATAAGTTAGTAAGAATGGTTTTGACTCTAGGAAGACAAGCTATGCCAGCAGGTGCATCTTAGTTTCCTTATCAGCAAAAGTAAAGATCTCTGCGAGTCTTACCAGTTCTCAGGTTCTGTAGTTCAATACAAGATATAAAATAAAAATTTAATGCTTGGACCTGACAGTACAAATTATATGTCCAGAAGAATTTGTTTGTATTTACACTAGCAGAATGTGTTTTCCTATACTAGAAAAACAGATTTAGAACTAAAATTTAGCTTAAACTGTGAAACTGAGTTCTTTAGGAACTACATTATATGAATCAACAAGAATTCGGATTAGCTAGATTGAAAAAAATCATGATATTGATAGTATTTTTGTTACATTTTATTCCTTGTAAAACATTCTGTACAGTGAGTTAATGAATCTGCAGGTAACCACTATTATATTCAGCCAAAATAAACCCTATCTGTAATCAAATATTTTCATCATACGTAGATCCTTCTACATACACAATGACATACTGACTCAAAATCACATCAATATTTGCAATATTCTGAGCTCTGTGGCAGTGGCGGTTCTTTCATTCATTTTATAGCACCTGTAATGCTTCATATGGAGGAGTTCCACAATCAACATTCACTGAACAAATAAATGGACACACAGATCCTGAAGTGCATGGGTCCTCTGGGAGTGTGACAGTATAACATGGTGCTATTGTAGGATGGGTTCTCATTTTGGCTTTCTCTGTGAATGCCTCCATACCTGCACCATATTATGTGATTCGAAAAAAACTGAATAGACCAATAAAGGAATACTAAATAAATAACTCCATCTAAGTATCAGTGGATACTCTTGTAAACCAAAAAAACTATTTGTGTCTGTATGCAGTATGGTAAGAATCATAGGCAGATAGTTTTGAGCAGAGGACACACTGAAGTGGAGTGACCTAAATTGCGCATCCCTTGAGATTCAAATTACACTTGAGAGAGAAGTGGCAGCATGAAAGGACTGTAATTTATACTTTAGCTCCACCTCAACTCCCACCTGTTCCAGCTTGCTTGGAGTAGGAGCAGAGAAAAAAATGGTTTTGACAGAAGGGTAGAGGTTTGATAAACACCACATCTAAACTGAAGGAATTTGGAAGATGTCTACAGATTGTCTGATTTGCTCACATTTGCTTCTTTGTTCCCTCCAGACTACTTCCCCACAGTGGTGAGTGATAAAGTTGGTATGGTGGTTTTAGGGGGCCAGCAAGCAAGGAGGGAGATTCAGGAGGCTCCATGTACCCCAGTAGCCCACAGTGGCGATGGAGGAATCCCTCTGCGTGGGATGGTTGGTGGGTGGTAGCTTAAAAGTGAAAAGACGAGATCAATTCTCTGGCTCCACTGAGGAAAAAAGACAAATGCACTTGGGGCCAGACAGCCAAGAGGCCAGAAGTAACCCCAAGGGCTTACTGTGGTTGGGGAACCCCTCATCCCCAGTGCTCTGGTTTCCATGAAGAAAGACTTTATCCTGAAAATCCCTGACCACCTGGCCTATGCCCTTATCCCTTCCCACAGAGGAAACATCAGTGACCACTGGCAAGTTGGAGTAAACTAAGCATGTGTCACTCAGCTCCTTCCTCTGTGGGATCTGCCTGCTTACAGAGAATATGACTCTCTCTCAAACCCCAACACCCACCACTGTTCAACAGTACCTGAAAGACAATAATATCAAACTCTACGTCAAAAATACTCTAAAAACTCATAGGTTTAAACAAAAGATTTACAATTGCTAGATTCCAATTGGTTTATCAGACAACTGAAAGTTGACCAGCTTGAAATCCTACCTCAAGGACAAGAACGTTGCATTGAATGTTCTTCCATTTAGCAATGTTCTTCCAATAGCAATCCAATTACTAATATTATTAAATTCATATATCTAATACATTAGAATATATAAAATTAAGCATCTTCAAAATATTAATAATTATTTATTCAAAGTCAATACATTAAAAATAAAAATAGTCAAAATAAGTCAACTGATACCTTGTCTTGATTCATAGGCTAGTTTTACTCAAGGCATAAAAGAGAATTGTATTATATTCTTTCCTCCTATCTGAGTTTAGGAAGTTTCTTAGTCCTATTATCGTTCTTTTTTTTGAGGGAGATTGACCCTGAGCTAACATCTGTGTCCATCTTCCTCTGTTCTATATGTGGGACGCCTGCCACAGCTTGGCTTGATAAGCACTGTGTAGGTCCGCCCCCGGGATCCAAATTGGCATGTGAACTTAACCATTACACCACCAGGATGGCTCTCCATTCTATTTTTTAAAAGCACAAAAATGTATTCAGTGAGAAGATTGAGGCTCAACTACTCCTGACTTTTTGAGTGGATTGTCTTTATTTTATTTTTTAGAATAAGTGCATTCTGGCAATAATAACTATTGAAAAAATGCTGAAAAACCTGGGGGTAATAAAAGCTTACCTCTTGCCCCTCTGAAATAGCTGTTTGTACTTCTATTGTCCAAAAGGTTTGGGACACACAGAGAACTGTCTGTCCAGGCCAATCCCTTACCCAGTTAATTCGTTCATATTGTGTATAGGCAAAAATTGCACTTCCAATTACCTGAGTGAAAAAGAAAATGTCACAGATGAACAGTTTCACACTTTACTTGAATGAGCTGTACAATGAAGAGCTAAACTCTTAAACAGATGAACTCATACTGCTCAATTTTTTACATCTTAGCCAATTATGAAGACTCAAAGCAAGTGATTACACTACTTAAATTTAAGTTTATTCATACACTTGTCAGCAAAACAAATATATTATATAGCATTTTATTTTGCTGATACATGACCAATTTGTGTGAACCACATTATATCAAATATTTATTTGACCAATTGTAGCCAAAGACATCCTAGATACATTTGAATTCAACAAGCACAAGCAATTTTATTGCAAAACATAAATTCAAACAATTCCAAAATGGAATCAATCGAATTCATAGATAATAATTTTCTTTGAACCTAATCCCCACTTAGCCATGTGCATACGTGTACATGCACACGCAGGCAAACCACACAATTCCTCTGAAGTTCCACCTGTTTTTCCAGACCTCACTCCCTCTCAGTCCTATAGTTTGATGCCCAAGGCAGTGATGACAGGGATGGATGTATAAGTCACCATGGAAAGCTGAAAGCTGTAAAGTCAGGAAGTCTAATTTATGTACTTTGCTACCTTTGTTTTCAGTGGATTGATATATCCACTTTTTCTACCAGCCATCAGTGGGAAACATTCTAATCTATTTTATGTATCAACTAAAAATAGTAAAATCGTCCGTGAGGTGATACCTACTTTAATGTTTGAATTTCAGAAAAGATTCTCAAAATTAGACTTTTCTGAGAAATATATAAGGATGAGTGAAACTTTCTGGATTTCTAGTCTAGCTAAGATATTTATAGAGCTGAAGAGAGATGAAGGGCAGTGTTGGCCACTGATAATAAAGAAAATTTAAAAGGCTAGAAGAAGCCACAAGAAAGGTCAGGTGAAAATGAGCAAGTGAAAGATGGGAGAAACACAGAAAAGAATAGAAGATATAGTAGAGAAATGTCAAGGATGGAATAAACATGCGTTCTAGAAGGACACTGTAGAGAGAACTAGAGGAAGACATTAAAATCGAACTCACAAATTTCTATATAGTTGGATGAGGAAAGATATGACCACATAAAGTTCTACCATATTGTATGTAAAAAATATTATTATAGCAACGTATGCCACATGTATATATGTGTGTATATGAGTATATATGTGTGTATGTGTATATATATATATATTATATTATATACTATATATATAATTAAGTATATTTGTATATATATAATAAGCATATTAATTAAGCTACATTAAACCCTTGATAATCTAGTAAGATAAAGGGGCAAATTGCCAAGAACATGTTTTTTTATTATTTGCAATATTAACACAAAATTCACTTAATTTAGGCATGCAGTAGCCTTTCAAGCATGCAAATACATATAGCACAACACAGTAAGTAACACACATATCTCCTGTTTGTAATAGTTTACACACATTTGCTTGCATATTTCACCAACACAAATTTACACATGAACATTTGGGGAGGATATTTCCTACACAATTCTTTGCCACCCCATGTTAATGCTCTAAAATGGCAAACAAAATATTTTTTCTAAGCACTTTGACAAAAGTAAAAGAATAGTTGAAATAGTATCAGATACATCTAAAATAACGAGTTATCCCTGTATACATCAATTAACAAACCATATGACCCAGTTCAATGCTGCTAAGTAGTGGTCAAAGTGGAATTCATCTGCACTGTTAACAGCTACATAAATGGGAGTGCTATTTGTCAATACTCATCAAGGCCTAGGAAAGCTCATCCTCTTCAGCCCAGTGATCCTACACATGAGAGGTAATCATAAGAAAATAATGCAAAGAAACCAGCTATATGCATAAGGACAGTCATTATAATTTAATCCATAACAGGAAGAAATGGGAAACTGTCCAAAAGATTTTCTATCTATTGGAAAAATATTATGCAGGCAGATATTAAAACTATATTTAAGAAGAGAAAGAATCATTAAGACACATGATTTACATTAAACACCTAGATTCCAATGAAGTTTTTCAATAATATATGAAAGAATCTGAAAAATTAATGAAAACTCTTGTTGATTAGGAACTGATACCATATTTCCTTCTCATTCTTGCCCTCATGCTCCTTTGCTCAATTATGATTTTTATTCTTGATGAAGAACTTGAATGCTAAGTCCACATTATAGTAAAAAATGGATTTAAGTGCTCAATTAATCTCTATTTGTTGCCATGACTTGAAATTCTCTACCAACAAACGTAATTACAAATGATTGAGTTGACAATATGTTTTATGAGATGTGGAAAATAGGAAATTATCACTAATTGTAGGAAGTGCTTATGATTTTCTAACATTTTGGTACATATATAACATATACACAGAACAAGAGGATTCACCGTGGAAACACACGTCAAGAAGATTGAAGTCAAACTGCAGAGAGGCGCTTCCAAAGCAAGACTAAAGACAGACTGTGCAGACCAAAGTGTGCCTAATTAATGATGAAAGCACGAGCATGTGGCTGCCAGAAATGAGACAGACTCATGACTGAAACTCAAGTTTTCTGTAATATAGATGGTATTTTGTCCCACTTTTCAAATGAGTCACTACAAAATTAATATCAGAGACCATACCTTTGCCTTCAAGCTATCTATTACAATTGAATTGGTAATTCATGACTCAATTTCTGTTTAAATAACAACGCATTTATTAATGATACATTAAAATTCTATCACCTTTACTAGAAATAATAATAAACACAGCCAGCTACCTTGTGGATGGATTTAATCATAGTTCTCTCTAACTCAACCAACCACTTCTCCACTTGCCCTCTGGCTTTGGCTGTTGAAATGGTGTCCACAAGTTCCACAACCTCTCCTTCACTACTCTTCATGTGAGTAATGTCTAAAGTTTCTGTAAATTCTACCTTTGCAATTCCTTCAAAACATTTCTTCAAGTGAGGTTGCACTCTGTGAGGAAAAACAAATGTTTAAGAGAATTAACCAAATTAAAGCAATTCCTTAAATATCAATATTCTTTGTGCACCAATCGTCACTCAAAATTTATAAATGTGCACTATGCATTAGGCCCCTGCTAGATGCTGCTGGAGATGAAGTGCCGGGGGGAGAGAGGGTAAAAAAAACCATACACTCCTTGCCTGCATGGATTATACAGTCCAGTGAGAGGTCATCATTAATTGAAGATCACAAAAAATCTGTGAAATTACAATTATAATAAGAGCTACAGAGGAGATGTCCATGAGGCTTTATTTCCAGCACACTGAACTGAAAGATGGTAAAAGTAACGTAAGGAAGAAACTAATCTTGACTAACTGATAATACACTAACCTGAAGAATCTTCAAATACACAAAAGGATCCATTTCAACTGGGATCTTCAGAGACTGCTTGCAAATTATGAGCTGGGTTCAGTGCGTTCAGTATTTCACAGCTTACTAAGTCAACTGCTTTGAAGGTACCCAACTTCCATCCATTCATTGTAATACAGATGGAACTGACTAAACCACCCCCTTTGGGCCCATCACCAATAACCAACTGAATTCAGCATTCAAACAGGCAAAAAAGAAGCAGAGTATAAAAATTCAAATGGAAATCTGAGCCTAAATTTAGCTTTTTGTCTGGATTACTTGTCTCCTATTTTGAAGGCATAAAATACAACATTAACAAATTTGCTTAACAAGTATCTATTCACTGTCTGCTATATACTATACACTCTTCTAAGGAATGAGGAATCAGCATTGGGAGAAAAAACACTCAAAACTCCCTGCCATCGTGGAGCTTATATTCTGCTAGAGGAAATCAAACAGGAAACAAATAAGTACATTATAGAGTAAGCCAGATGATAAAAAGTACACCAATGGGAAATAAGGCAGAGAAGATAATCCAGGAAAGGTGGCTAGAAGTGCTGGAAGGGGTTGCCATTTTAAACAGAGCGATCAGGAAAGGCCTCCTGACTGGCAGATGTTTGAGCAGGTTTCCACAAAGACCTACCGCAGGTGAAAGGAGTCTTATGGACAGCTGGGTGAGGCGCATCCTAGGCAAAGAACATACACTGAGGTAGAAGGCTACTCCTTTCACGGGGGTATTGCAAGGACTGTAGCAGAGTGAGCAAGAAGGAAACGTGTGGGAGATGAACAGGAAGGAGAATGGCGGACCCCCTTGTGGGTCATTGCAAGCCACCGGAGGCACTGTCTTTTATTCTGAATATAATTAAAAGAGTGAAGTGTCCTGAAAAATCTGTACGAGAATATGTGCTAAAATAAGAAATCCACTCGAACATCCATAAAATTTGGAAAAATGTCATTCAATGATATTATCTGTGTTTTTAATAATTATTTTAAGTTGATTATTGATGATATTTAGAATAGTCTTGAAAAAGTTATTACATAAACATAATTATATATATTTATTTGTGTTCCACCTTATTCTAAAAATTAAATTTAAGCAGATAAATTTAGCCATGTGTTATATCTGTAAGGTACTTACCTAGTGGGATCTTTGGTCTCAGACAGAATCTCAAGAAGTTCATCATTAGACAAGAAAAAGAATCTGGGGAAGAAGAGACGTTTCTTTTCCAAATATTCATTAAGTCCTTTAAGAATGAGTTCCAAAAGTTCATTAGATTTTTTCAGCCTTTCCAGCATTCTCTCAATAGTTACAACTGTCAGAACATGTTTATCCTAAAAATAAAAGAGAAAACACTCAACTCAAAAATATTAGATACTAACTTGATTTATATTCATATTACTTTTGAGATTTTACATGTTTTTAATCAAACAAATATGCAAAATGTAAAGTGAATGTTTACTTTTATTTTTTTTAATTTTTTTCTTTTGAGGAAGATTAGCCTTGAGCTACCATCTGCTGCCAATCCTCCTCTTTTTGCTGAGGAAGACTGGCCCTGAGCTAACATCCGTGCCCATCTTCCTCCATTTTATACATGGGATGCCTACCACAGCATGGCTTGCCAAGCGGTGCCATGTCCACACCTGGGATCTGAACCAGCGAACCCCGGGCCGCCGAAGCTGAACATGCAAACTTTGCTGCGCCACCGGCCGGCCCCCAAATGTTTACTTTTAAAAAGTAGTCTTGCATATTCTAGATCTAACTAGCCTCTTTAATTACATAAAAGTCATGTTGACTTGATCTTCAGCAATGTTGTTCACAATTTCTCCAAGTTGGACAGTGTCAGAGACAGAAAATGAGTGAGCGAGGGAGGGAGAGAGAGAGAAAGAAAAAACAAGGATGGGGGAAACAAAGCAGTATCAGATATACGTGTCTTTTATTGTTTGAGGAAAAGTACTCTAAAAAGATGTCATCATTATAATTTTTTTCTTTTAATGAAGCAATCTTTTTTATTTCCACACACTCCTTTTTTTTTTTTTTTAAAAGATTGGCACTTGAGCTAACATCTGCTGCCAATCTTCCCATTCTTTTTCTTCTTCTTCTCTCCACAGCCCCCCGGTACAGAGTTGTACATTTTAGTTGTAGGTCCTTCTAGTTGTGGCATGTGTGATTCCGCCTTCGCATGGCCCGATGAGCAGTGCCAGGTCCGCACCCAAGATCCGAACTGGCAAAATCCTGGGCCGCTGAAGAGGAGTGCGCAAACTTAGCCACTTGGCCACGGGGCCAGCCCCTATAATTATTAATACTATTGCTATCAATCATAGTAAAATAACACGATCCCTGTTTTATAACTGTAGATAAAAATGTAAGAGTTCAGGGTGGGGAGGAAGGAGTTTTCAATAAAGATGTCACATTGCAAAGAACTGCATTTGGAGCCACATTACAGCACTCTGCTTGCTGAAGGACTCAGGTTCAAGGTCTGTTCTTCCTGAACTCTCTCGAGAGACTAAGACTGTTCTACCCACAGGGCATGGATTTCTGAACATTCTATCACATGAAAGCATCACTGTGAGCTGCTTGCTTTAAAGAGATTCAAACACAATCAAGTATTTAAAAAAGAGCTTTCTTTTATGCCGTGGGATTCAAAATAAGAATTACAACCAAAAGCTGATCTTATGAACTGATATTTTTAAAAAGTAAATAGTTTATTGATTTCTCAAAATATCCATACAAGTAACTGCTGGGTTTATGAAAACCCTTAGAAATACATATTAAAATACAATCTAAATATAGCTGAACTAAAATTCTCTTCACTTTCTTTTTCCTTTAACATATGACAGATGCCATCCAGGTCTAGCCTTGGTCTCCTAACTCCAAAATCAGCATTCACCATTGACACCAAGGGCAAAAGAAGAAAAGTTCTTTACTAAATAAGCTTAAAGCTGTTAGAAAGAGGTGCTAAAACACATTAGAGATTTTGATCACCAGATCAAATAATAAACCTCATGAGAACACACCAGCACATTTATAAATATAAGTGATAGGGCATTTCAGAAAATTTCTATGAAATTAAGTCAAGAGAATATTGTTAAAAATTAATCATAGAATTTCAAGATTAACTAATTAAACTTATTTTTGGCATTCATCCACGACTGAGAGATCAACCAAAAATGTCAGCTGTAAACGGTTTCATACGGAAATTTTATTTCTATTGCAAGAGTCTCTAAAATATGTTTTTGTTAATATACGTAGAATGTGGCTGAAAATGATAGATATAATTTCCTGCTTTGTTTTGAATTATAACAACGTAACTTGGAAACACAGCAATTTACTCAAAGAACAAAATAATTATCATTAATACTTGTTTTCACAATAAAACAGGTTCATATGAAATATGTAACCTATGATTAGATTAACTTATCTTTAAAGGGACACAATTTTTAAAAGGTATTTTATTATATTTCCTAACAGTTTTATATTTCAAATAAGTATTTTTTAAAATGCATACACAAAAAAAGCATGACAGGGACTCAGGTCATAATTTAAACGTGTAACTCATTCAATAAAGGATAGGGTAGAACTCATGTATGCCTAAAGCCAAAAACCAAAAACCAAAATGGTGTTCTTAGAGTGCCACCTTCTGGAAAAGTATGCCTTTCTTTGTTGGAAAAAAAAGCTGAATGGTCGCTG
The DNA here is from genome assembly GCF_021613505.1 of Equus quagga. Classification (NCBI taxonomy): domain Eukaryota; kingdom Metazoa; phylum Chordata; class Mammalia; order Perissodactyla; family Equidae; genus Equus; species Equus quagga. The sequence goes on along the minus strand of NW_025798627.1, from coordinate 3,884,065 downwards.
ATACATGTGAAAAACTCCTTTCACAAATTAACAATATTTGTTTTATTCTCCGCCAAAGAACTTATTGCAATGTTGCTATTTTGGATCTGAGATTTGAAAGCTAAAAAAATTCAGTTCTTTAAAACAAAAGTTCATATTTCTTTCCTTATTACAATTAAATACCTCTGGAAAAACTTAGCATCCAAGTAAAATGTTTAAATTGAATTCTTGTGGTCAAACCTATTTAAATAGACTAGCTCAATGAATCTGAGCCAAATGTGCCAGTTCTAAATGAACATGGGCAATAATCTATATACCTTTGCGTACGGACTTAAGAAAAATATATATACAAGTAACCGTCTCACAACTGGAAACTAATTTCACTCTCTTCCCATGGGATGGGGAACATAACAGAGACTGCATCAGATAAAGGAAACACAGCTCTGTCCCTAACCCACATTGCTCCTTATAACCTGGGTGACCCTGGGTCATTTACTTAACCCAAGTCTCAATTTTCTTATCTTTAAAACGAAGATAAGAGCCCTCTGCTCAAAGTTGTTATAAGGACAAATTAGATAACATATTTGACACACCTAACATAGTGCCTAGAACACACAGACTTGAAACTACCGTTTTCGTTTTCCCTTGCATAAGTGCTTCTTGGAGAGAGACAGACAGACAGACAACTACCTGGGGGGATGGAAGGAATGAGGCGCTTACATCGCTCCATCAGGTCTATGGAATTAAAATGAACATTTTATAACCTGTCATCCTCCAGGTAAGATATTTATCACAGTAAAATAAAACTGGCTTTAAGTCCCCTTAAGCATTGCCATAAAATCCTGGTACAGGGTAGGCATTCCCATAAATATTTGTTGAATGCTTGAGCAAATGCAGGATGAGTTAAGCCTGTAGAGACACAGAACTCCAGGAGAGTACAAGCCTGGGTGTGGTACCAGGCTGCTACTTATTAGCTGTGTTCTCAGGACATAACAACGCTATAATAGGAAACTACTAGAAATTTGAAACTTAGTATGACTCCCTTGACACTTTAAGTACTTTTCTGTCTCCTGGAGGGGAGGAGAAGGAACTATTAACTTTTATATTTTTTGCTTAAAGAAATAATTTTACAGATTTTCTGTGTCCCCTTTGGCTTCACAAGCACCACACTCCCATCAGCTCGAACGACAGGCTCCTGGTTGATTTACATTTCTACACCAAAAGCCTGTGATATCAGGGACCTGAAACCTAATTTGGGTCTACGGAGAGAGCATACTCATTACTGCTACCAGGAAGCTTCACAGAAAGTACTGTTTCAGACTCCGTGATGGAGTTATGCTCAGGCCGGTTCAGTAAACTTCGGAAGCCTAAACTTCCTAATCAAGTCCCCGAACAACAGAAAACTGGTAAGGTCCACATTAAACCCTTTAAGCACTAAGACAGGAAATGTGGGTTCACTGATAGACCTTTCAGCCCCTTACAACTTTGAAATCCTTTGACCTCACCAGGAATAGAAATTCTTTCAAGACCCAGGATGTTTATAGAATTAATCCAGATCTTAGGGCCCACTTACCTAAAATTGAATTTTCAGAGAAAGTTTTTCAGAATAAACTCAGAATCCTTAGAACTAGCAATAATTTGAGGATCCATCTCAATTCAATTATTCATTCACTCAGTCAACAAATACTTGAGGGTTGGCTACACAACAGGCACTCTTCTTAGTGTTTGGCAACAACAGTGAAAAAACAAAGATCCCAGCCTCCATGGGGAGACGACGACAAATAACAAACATAATAATTCATAGTTAGAAGGTGATGGATGCTACAAGCAAGAAAAGGGGGCTTGGGATGCTGCGAAGGCAAAGGGCAGCCTTCAGTTTTGAACAGGGGGCTCCGTGCGAGCCTCTTCACAAAGGTCGTATTCGAGAAAAGACTTCAAGGAAGCAAAACCACTAATCAGCTCTGCAGACATCTGGAGGCACAGCATTTCAGGAAGAGGGTCCAGTCAGTGCACGGGCTCCAGGTCAGGGTGTGTTTGGCATGGGTGATTTGAAAAAGAAAAAAAATAGGAAGCCAGTGTGGCTGGAATAGAGTAGGTAAGATGGAAAGTCGTAAGAACAGAGAGGTAAAAGGGTGGAGTGAGCAGATCAAGAACTTCCCATTCAATGAAACCACTGATATATCCCCATACAGAGAAGTATTTCTCTCCTGGACACTAAGATATTTCAACCAGCAAAACCAAAAGTCGGGAAGCAAAATTGCTGTGAGTAGCGTACTGGGTGAATTGGTGAGAAATGTCACTCTCCTTTTCACTCCTTAATTCCCACACCCATGGACTCTGACAATGGGAGAAACCATACATTTCGAACTGGTTGAGAACATATGCTCTGTATCCTCTAGAACTGCACCCCAAACTCGCAAACTACTGTCTTCCTGCTGGTATAGCAACTGAGTCTTCAACATGAGTCCTTCCATTTTTCATAAGGCCAACACTCATATTAGAACCTGTAAATCTCATGAGTGTCAGTCAATTGCCTCATTTCCCTTGTAATGTGAGTTCCTCAGCAGAAGCAGTGTAGTGTGGAAACTCAAAATGAGCAAGTCACTGAGTAAGTGAATGAATAAATGACAGTGTTGGCAGAAGCTTGGGAAGAGAAAGGAAAGACCCATCTGGTACAGACAAATCACTGCCCCCTTCTGTGTTAAAAGAGCTCCAGTGGATTCAATTCCTTCTAAACGGCTGCCTGGTCCCTTCAGGTGTGGTGCTGTAACAGAAGCATTATGTTTGTTTCTGCAGCTGGCAGCTTGGACAGTCAGCAGGGCTGGTGAATGGTCGTCCATGATGATAAGTCCTTCCATAATTCCCATCACTGCCATCATGACTTCTTTGTTTATAGCTAGAGTGACCATATATCCCAGTTTGATGAGGACAGTTCTGGTTTATGCTTGCTTTCCTGGCTTATTAATTACTTTAACTCTCACAAGTTCCCGAGGCTGGACAACATATTACATGATTATTCTATTCGTAGCTCACCATGCATACACTGGCAAATGCTGGTTGACATTCACAAAATAGAGCAACTGGTCAACTATATTATTAAGTGCCTCCTTTTGCAGTGCTGTCTTTTATTAAGCATTTACATGAAAATACAAATATGCTCACATTATATTCTATTCTTTGATCCCTTCTACCTCTTCCCCAGACCTCCTTGTTACCAGCCCTTCAATCTTGTTTCTTCTAAGTTTTTGATCATGCAGCCAAACTGTTTGCTACTGACCATGATCTACGTAGATCCACACTTCCAACCCTGGGGTCAGATGAAGATCCATACTTCTGACCATCTCTCTTTCTAGGAAAGGTTAAAAAACAAACTAATATATTCCTTGAAGTTGTACCCACTAGAAGGATTCCCTTCCTGCCGCCCTTTAAGGCCACTCCTAATGACGCTGTCATTTCCACTTCTGGATGGTGCAATTATATTTTACAGAAACATCTTTAAAGTAGTCCCTAATTTCTTTAAATCATATCAAGAATTTTCTGGCATTTCAATTTCTTTTAGGTAAGAGCCAGGTTTGGGTCAAAAAACCAAGTGCCATTCACATCTCCTTGACTAGTACATTGAAACCAGGATCTCTGGTAAGTGCATTCACATCAATAAATCTGACCACATTTAACTTAAGTTATTTTCTCCATAGACAAGCACCATTACAACACATTGCCTCCTATATTTCTCAGGCTTCTGCCAAGGCTTGTGGCAGGGGGCACTCAGCAGTATGAGGGTCAGGGTACCCGGAGTCAATCAAATCCACCCAAATGTCCCCAATCCCAGTTCTCCCCACCCCACTCTTTCCCAATAAGTAAACTACCCTTCACATACCAGATGTGGCAAGGCTGTGAGTTAAATTACATTGTAATTTGGCAACCCAGTGGATCAGACTGTATAATTCACTTTTGGCTCTGTCAAAGTTGTAGCTATGAGAAATAAGGGGCTCTTTGAGGACAATCACAGAAGCTCTTTAGTCCTCTGACCATGTCTTGAGCAGAGAATTTAAAACTCTGAATTATGCCATTTCTTTAATTTCTCCAGTGCTTTTGAAAGAATTCAGCCCATCTCACATCCCTTGTTCAAATTCCTACCATATTGACCTATTCCAGCAGCCACTTGGTCTACCAAATCAATGCCTATAAATAGACTCTTTATTCCAGGAAATCAAGAGCATAATTTAAGTTAATGATTTTTGCACTGCATGCCAGGTACCACACAGTGTTCCATTTTCAGATGGTAACTAGATCTGCACTACCCTGAAACCCAACTGAGTCACATGAACAATCCTAGATTCCATCCTTGAGGTTCTGGTTGATTTATTATGAGTTTAGTGCAGAATCCTTCTAGGTACATTAAGCAAAGAAGACATTTAACATAGGGAGTTAAGTGATTACAAAATCGCTGGAAGATCTGAGGGAGCACAGACCAGGGTAGGCTTCCAGGTCGGACTCTTAGAACACTGTGGAACCAACCTTCCAGGAGTGCTACCTCCTCTGTCCCAATCAGGACCAAAGGGTACCACCACCAGAACTAGTGCATTCAAGAACACATCAGGGTGGATGTGATTCCAGGGATCAGAATGGGATCAGGAAGTCACCATCATCACCACCTCTAAATACCCATAAAACTGGTGACCAGATATTGAAGTTCTGTTGGAAAAGAAAAATAAGTCACGTGTCCATAATCTTGCTTGACAGCAGAAATAAGTAAAACGGCAAGAAGACAGCCACTGCTTCCCTTATGCCTTCCAAATCCCAAATGAGTGTATCTAATTGTCAAAATCTAATTCAACTCCAGAAACTTAGATGCTAAAGAGTCTGGAAGACGTGGTTTTTAGCTTTCCAGCTCACTAGAAAGAAGTGAGATGCTTGGTACCAAGTTATCATATTTACTAGAGTAAAGGGAAAAATAAAAATAAAGAATGACTCCTAAGTTTTTGGCCTGAGTAACAGGAAGAAATATCTACTGTGATGGGGTTAGGCTACAAGGGGAAAATGTTTGGGGAGAGATTCAAAAGTGCCTTCTTTTGCCTTGTGTGGAATACAAAAGAAGACTTGTGTGGGTCAAAAGCCAAGTTTGGGGATGAGCGCAACATACATGAAGAAAGATTATCCACGTCTTTCACCTCCAAATGGTGCTGGTTCCCATCCGTGACTCTTAGGGAGGGGGCCCAAGAGGGTGCCTAGAATATTTTCAAGCATCTGTAAAGAGAGGAGGCTAACATCTTCTTCCCCAACTGGAAGTCTGCTCTGTCACCAGGTGTGCTGACCTGCTCCATTGCTACCAGAGCAGGAAAAGAACCCTGGGAGAAGATGGTGTGGTGAGACGACCAGGGCAAGGAGAGGCCAGGACCGTGTGCTCAAGGCTACTAAGAGGTACTGAAGAGGGATCTCACCTTTCTGCAGACCCTAGATGAAATTAAGGGCTACAGATTTGTGAAATACTGCTGTAGCATGGGGCAAAGACACACACATGAAAGGAATGTGGCACAGGCCATCATCGGTAGGTCAATTTGAAGATGCAGTCAAATCTTGCAGAGGATGACCAAACCTGGGGGAGATGCTCAAGATAGGGTCCCTCAGCAGCTAGAGTTTGTCAAGGTCTTCACCTGTCCGCACTCGGTCAATCTGTGGACTTTATCAGTCCACAACTGGTCAAAAAGCTAGACTAGGTGTGATATCCAACAGTAAAGGACAGTGCCTGGACACCACTGACAGGAGGCTGTCCATCTTACGACCATTGCAAAAAGAACAGCCAATTTGGCTGGGTCAATTACATCAGTAAATGCTCTTTACCTCTCTCATTTTCTTTCTCTCTCTCCTTCTCCCTCTTCCTATCTTTCTCCCCATCCCTTCCTCCCTCCTTTTCTTCACCTTTTCTCTGTCCCAGCACCAGATGATAAGCACAGGAAGGAGATTAGCATGGGAGAGCAGTCCCCACACCTTCCCATCCCTAGAGCCTCAGGTTTACCTGCACTGTGGGGAGGAGAAGAGCTCTGAGTAGAAGATGAAATTGAGCTCTTAAAACAAGCACAACTAGGGGCTGGCCCCGTGGCCGAGTGGTTAAGTTCGCACGCTCCGCTGCAGGCGGCCCAGTGTTTCGTTGGTTCAAATCCTGGGCACGGACATGGCACTGCTCATCAGACCACGCTGAGGCAGCGTCCCACATGCCACAACTAGAAGGACCCACAACAAAGAATATACAACTATGTACCGGGGGGCTTTGGGGAGAAAAAGGGAAAAAATAAAATCTTTAAAAAAAAAAAAAACAAGCACAACTACGTATTCATAAACAAAACTATCTTAATAACAAAAAGTGACTGAAAAATTCTGAAATTAGACTGAAAGGTCAAAAGGGAGCCTCTCCCAGAAAAAAGAGGCTTTGGCTAAGCATAGTTGGCAACAGGTATCAAAACAAAATTATTCCACATTTATACCTCAAGGAACCAAGACACTTCAATCAAGCCAGTTATGTCAACAATATCATTTACATTCTATTTTTAACCTCTGAGCCTTTTCTCTTGGCATAGTTCTAAAATAACCTTTATTAGGAAACTGTAAGACTGAAAATGATGGCTTTTTGTACCAATCACTTAATCCAGTGGCCTCTACTACACAGGTCATCTCATTATCCTTCCTAAGAGAATACAGATTTATGTTGATCTTCAAAGCTTTGGAGAGTGTGGACAAAAGCTGTCCTGAATATTAACATACTGAGAAAAAGAAAATGTAAAACCAGCTGAGGAAGATAATCAAGTCTTACAGCAAAGCAAACAAAGTGTCACCCAAAGAAAACTGCTTATTCGGGAATGAGCGGAAGTAACGTGTTTTTTTTGTTTGTTCTTAATTCAGCAGTTTTACAGAATTGAAAATTCACCTCCTTTATTTACCAGTCCCAGCACAGCTGCCCTTTTCTAAGCATCAAAATATCTATAAAATTTCCTTAGCAATGTGGGATTTGATTGAATACCAAAAAAGAAATTCTTTTTTTTTAAATTTTTAAAATTATATTAACTAGGAGAATATAAGCATCTACTTTTTACTTTTTGGGGCAAGAGAAAAATTCCACTTCATCCTTTTCTAAATGAAAATATATACATGTTATAAGGGTTTTGCCCTGTTGTAAGGAAACAATCTATGAAAGGCTAAATTTATAAAGCAAATTAATTAGAGATGACTAAGTGCATCACAAAATGACTCACTTATAGGTCCTTTAACTATAGAATTCTAGTATAATTAATTTTACGAAAGTTTGGTTTATACAGAGATTTGTTTCAAGTATTATTACATAAAATGAAGTAAACATTAAATAAATAAATTCATGTCCATCTTTCTGAATATTCTCCTATCAAGTCATACAGTTGATGTTGATACAGTATTGCCAGTATTTAGGATTATAATCACAACTTTCAAAGTTCAAATAACAAAAATATGCATAATTCTATTTTAGGGTAGGAAAATTTTAAGATAATACTCTTCCTATCTTACAGTATTGTATTTGATCAAAACACTAACAGCAAAGTTTACATTCATTTAATGATATAATTTAATAACTAACATTTCTTCTATTTTAATCTTAACCTCCAATAACACACAAACCATGCCTTTCAGGTAGCAAATAAATGACTTCGGTTGAACAAAAGTCATACATTTTTTAGTGTTACTGATTTTTACTAAATTTCCTCCGTAACTTAAACTGTAATTCTCCTCCACAATATTTGTGTTGATTGATTGCATTTTGCTTGTATTTATTGGGCTCTTTCTATTTATTTATCTTTATGACTCATCCTTTTTTGGGCCCCTGAAGAGAACCTTGCTGACTGAGTGGCTGGCACACTGACACGTTTCCACTGCAGCACATTTCAGTGGTGGGGCAGCCCATAACCAGGGGCCATAGGATATATGGGGACAGCAAGCACTAAGGGCAGTGTCTTCCTACCAAAGCATCGGTAAGACCCACTAACAGAACCAAATCTCATTAAATAATGCAAATTCAATTTGGACCTCAAGAAGTAGTAAGGATAAAATATCTATTTTGCTTTTTTTTTTCCTCCCCAAAGCCCCCCAGTACATAGTTGTATATTTTTAGTTGCGGTCCTTCTAGTTGTGATATGTGGGATGCTGCCTCAGCATGGCCTGATGAGTGGTGCCATGTCCGCACCCAGGATCCGAACCGGCAAAACCCTGGGCCACCGAAGCAGAGCCTGTGAACTTAACCACTCGGCCACAGGGCCAGCCCCATATTTTGCTTTTGATATTTCTTGCTCCTGGGATTCTAAAATAATATCTGAAAATGGAACCTACATGGGAAAAAGACAATGGCTTATTTGGATTGTTTTGAAAACAAAAATCATGTCACTTCACCAAATAATCACATTCTCAGAGACTTTTACCTACTTGTGTGACATTTTTCATTATATCTCTCCACGTTTTATCCACAGTTGTAAATCGTCTGCCTTCCTCAGGCATTTGAGACATAATGTCCGGAGAACTGAAAATGGGCTCCAAATACAGCCACGTGGCTTGGACCTTGAGCCATTCATCTAGAATTTCCTGAAGCAGCAGGAGTTTGCCCTCCCATTCTCTGAGAAACAAAACACAGAGGCTCTTATCAATAGCAAACCAAGCAATGTTTCAGATGACAAAATTCAAAACCAGGACTAGACTGTCAATCTTTATGCAATCTTTTATTCCAATTTCTGTTCACCTAACTTCATTCAAAGATAAACCGCTACATTTGTTGTACAAAATTTGTTTTAAAATAATAGCATCAACATTTACGCTTTTACAGACACACATGTTAAGATATACCTATCTGCAAATGGGCTAGTTTCTCTATATGTCATAACAATAAACCTTTCTGCAATCCAGTCCCACGGGGGGAGGGTAAAAGGTGAGGAATGAAATGCTGGAGACAGTAACGGTGTTCTCAGGGAAGAGCACTCTGCAGCTCTCAGGAAAGGTAGTTACATCCAAGACTCATTTCCTTTAACGTTCTTTTTTTTTTAAAAAATGTAGGCCCATAAAGGCTTTATTTCCAGAATAAAATATTTCAATTCATAAGATGTAACTGGCATTTAAAGAAAAATCTACATCATTCTAAATATATTAGTGTAGCATTCATGAGAAGGAAGTATTTTTGAATTTACAATAGGTTATCAGTTCATTTCTAAATATGGAGAACAAAAATAATGACAATTTCCTCAAGAATAAATATTATAATTACACCAAAAACTAAAAATTTTACAAGCACAGTTCTAAGATCTCTGTATGTATTTGCTCCATCCTCACAACAACCCCATGAGGTAGGGTCCAGTATAATATCTATTTACAATGGGGAGACTAAGGCACACAGAGATAAGTACCAGGTTCAACTTGACCCAGCTAATAAGCAATAGCGCCAGATTTGAATCCAGACAGCTGTAACCACTATGCTATAGGAGATAACACAGCTATAAAGAAGAATGATTGGTTAATGGCAGAGGAACTTAGAGATGGGCTAGCTTTAAGTACATATTAACACATCACTCATCATTTATAAGTGGTGATCTGTAAGTCTACGTTGTTAAAACCAAGAAACGCAAATAGGAGTTCTAAAAGTCACCGGGCATTTTCAAATAACTTTCTAAAATATCTTCCTTTCAATGTTTATCAGTGAATTTGTTTTACCTCTTTTCACAAGAAATGAATGCCTCTGCTTTCTTCTGGTGCTCTTCCCTCTTTCCCCATCTAATCTGACTGATGCAGAAAATTTCCCACTAACTAATATCTCATGCACAGTCTTTAAAAATAGAATCTAGATATACCAGTTCCAGAGCTGTTCAAAAATTACTCTTGATGAGCACATGGGAGCAAGCTGGGCAGGAGGCAGAGCAATCAGCGAGACTGAGCCAATACGAGGGCATGTGCAAGTTTCGGATAATATACTGCTTTCCCTTACCATGCAAATTCACACTTCACACTGAGGATGGTAGTCTGATTTAGATTTACTTACTTTTTTAAGGTAAAATATAAACTGCTTGACACAAATTACAAAAATTGAAAAAAATTGGACAGGATAAGGGTTTAATTTAATTGGCTGTGTCAGATGCTCAAAATTTCAGACTAGAATCACAGTTTCATTTTTTCGCACTTATCCAGCCATCACTCATGCATGGGAGTTGAAATTGCTTTCAAGGATCATCTACAACAAACTAATTAGTATATTTGGAAAATGAAATTATCTTCAGTTTTATAATCTATACATTCTATAAACTATGTTCATAGACTCGAAATTATTTTTGAGAGTCAAATATATAAGATCAGATTGTAGGCAATAAAAATGAATACCTGGGCTGAAGATCCACTACCTTTGTCATGAACGTGGACGACAGCAAAAGGATCAGTGCCCTTCCAAAGGAATCAAAGTTCTCATTCCTTACAATGAAGTACTTAAAATAGTAAGGATGAAATGCAGAATCAATTTTCAAAAATAACTATATAGTACATGCAAGTGATGATTTTGGTAACATAGTATAAACATTGTCATATAAATATAAACTTTACCTCATTTGTTTTTCGTAAGGCTTAATGAATGGAGATCCTCGCATAGTCTGTGCCTTAATAATGTGGTCATCCAACAACATCTGAATTTCGTCAACTGATGACAAAATAAATGTCCCAGTTTCTCTATAAGGAAGAATGACAAATTCCATCGCATCCCATTCATTAATCATCTTCTCCATGGCCTTTTCGAGAGAATATTCTTTGCTAGCTGCTTCACTAATACCTTCAAACCTATCTAGATACGGTTCCAGATCCATGTCCAAAAAAGAGAAGATGGTGGAGTCTTCTGCTGGCTGCAGAGGGTAACCCACAATGTTGGACATGGCCTCCCAGTGCCTGGGGCGCAAACCAGGATTACAGATCACTTGAATGAGAGGAATGTGCTGCTTGAAATCTTCCACTTTCGCTCTCACTTTTTTTGTCATTGCCAGTGCATTTGGAGAATCATGGAAGGTTTTCTCCAGTTTATATAGTCCTCTCCAGTAATTTCCAACATCTGTTTCTACTTGGTCTGGATTCACTTTGTGATATGGTCCTTCTGTCCAGCCTCTATATTTGTTGCTAAATTCAACAGCAGTTTCATAGAGACGAAGATAAGGGTTCAAGCCATCTTGGATTTTTTTCCGCTGAGGATATATTGATGGTAGCCAACCAAATGCCTCCTCTTCAGCATTAAACTGCTCAATCTGCAAGGACAGGTATTAACTATATTATTCTGAAAGTGAAGGGTATTCAAAATTAAATTTTTAAAAAAATATTTATATTAAATGTGACCCAAAAAACCCTCATTAAGCCCTAAAGTTAAACTTAATTAAGTCATAATCTAGAAAAACTGAGCAGTAATCTTTCTCCTATTTCTTTTTAATTACAGTTTCCAGAGAACGATGACTGTTTAAGTTAGTTAAAATAGTAAAATAAATGTATATATGAAGAAGTCTTTGCCCAGACAGATACACTGAGGATTTAGCTTCTTTTATTAATTAACAAGAACTTAAGCACTTTTAATATACACAGTATTGTATCAGGTACTGTGGAAAATAGAAAAAAGTATTATATTGCAAAGTACCACTCCAAGGAGTTAGAAATCCAGCTGAGAAGACATATGTATGTAGAAACTTAAATAGCGATTGTTCAATAATAATATATGGCAACAAGACAGATGCCTTAGAGCAGTAGTGTTTAATATAAAATGAATAATATATACTAAAAATGCTATCACTCAGAGGCGAGAGATCATGCTGAAATAGTGCAGGCACGGATGCTTCCGTAGAGCAGATGCAACTGGAGAGGGGTCTTAAAGATATGTAGGATAAAAAGAGGCAAAGAAGGTATTAATTTCCTCTTAGTTTAGTAGTGAAGTATGTGAGGATATGGGTGGTTCAGAGGAGAAATCTACAGAATTCAAAACCCTGAGCAAGATAGATACTGATAAGATATTAAAATCTTTCAATGTAAGAAAAACGGTGGAGCATTCATAATATGGTCTGTTTTCAAATTGCCCCTTTTTAAATAAAAAGCACAACTAAAAATTTCAAACATCTTATATGGCAAAGGCTGTGGCTTTTGTCCCTCCAGCATCTTCTACTGAGAAAGCTGACTTCTAAAACAGCAATATTGGGAGCAAAGCGGCTTGAAGAAAGAAGATAATGGGCCTACTTTAAAACACAGCCACCAAATCTAAGCTGGCTCTATCAAGATGGAAAACTAACCAGTAACCAGGTGTTACTATCATGTGATGCAAACAATTAAATGATACAAAATCAAATTAAGAAGCAGATGGAGGCATAGCTCTATCTTTCAAATAAAATATGAAGGCCACTGAAATGTTATCACTACTGATAGAAAACAGTGATGCTGTTCCTCCTTGATGCGGGTCTGTGAAATCCATCTGTGCCATTTACATTATTCTCCAATTAAATGTAGTTCAACTGTTATATTTGAACCCATTTCTTAAAGGTGAATATGCAATACAAACTCAATGTTCTTTCTTTTGCACTAATTCGTCCTCTTAAGAATGTTTTAATCCTACCTTGTCTGCTGCTAAATCCAACTTTGCATTCAGCGTTTGGGCCTTTTTCAGGTACCGCTGTACATCCTGAAGATCCCCAAGTGAGTAAAACTCTTCCGACTGCTTGGCATAACTCTCCAGTTCCTCCACAAATCGTTCACACCGCAGCTGATAAAAACAACATCCGCTGTTACTATTGAAAAGTTAAAACCCCTAGGCATCAAGAGAAAATTTAAATATTTGTAAGGATTATGAGAATTATTATTATATTTTGTCTCTGGCAAAATATAAAGAAAAGGATGACCTGGAAGATGACAGGGATCTAAAATAAGCAGAATTTTTTTAGGAGTTGGAATTTGAAACTAATGGATCAAGATTCCTGTAATTCACAAATTAGAGAAAGTTTACCCTTGTACTGTCAATGTAAGAAGCTGTAATAAAATGAGTAAGAATGTGTTAAACAATGATATTCATTAGTACGCTAAAGAATTTATGCTAACAAATGATTTATAAGCATTTGAAAAATCTCAAAATCATCAAGTATGGGGTAAAAGAAAACTCTAGTTTTTTAAGGGATGTAAAGACATTTGTGGCATTTTTACAACAACTGGAAAAAACAAATTTCTTTAATTGCATTCTGATATTCAGATATCTCTTTAATTGGCAATGCTGAAACAAAGTTTTCCAAGGTTATTTTTCTTGTCTCATGGGCTCTCTTCACAAAAAAACGTATAAGGTAAATAAATCCAGATTTAAACTCCAGCCTAAAAACTGTAGCCTTCCTATATCAAACAGGTGTGTGTTTTTTTAATGAGAGGCTTATTGCAAACTTGTCATTGGTAAGGTATTCCAAATTAAATGGTTCTAAAAGAAAGAGCTCTTAATAAAATATTCAAAAGTCAAATCTAGGTTATTCAAAAATAGATTTTGTATTTTATAGATTATCTAGGTTGATTTCTGTCCTCTTTCCTTCAGTTTCCTGTCAAATTTATTGCTCTGGCCCAGTGGGAGAAGGGAAATGAGAGGAAAAATTCAACATTATGTGCAGTTTCTAGAATAGTATACTTCACAATAAAGTATAGATAATTCTGGGCCACCTACCAATTTTCTAAGAGTCTATTATGGTGTAACTTAAAGTGTCTAATATGTTTTTTAACATTCTGAAATGGCCTCAATATAAATAAAAATATAGACTACAGTTTAAAATGAAGGCTATTTTTAAAGTCTGTCATTTATTCTCCAAACAACATATTCTGCCAATTGTATTTGTATTAACTGTATTTGTTGCAGCATGGTAGAAAGAGGCTAGGCTTGCTATCAAGGGACATCTCTACTGGCTGATGTGGAACAAGTTTCACCGCCTTTGGGAACCTTAGTTTCTTCATCTGTAAAACGAGATAGAAAATCCTAAGTCTTTTATTCGGACAATAGCTATGGAGTGCTCACAGCATGCCTGTGTGTCAGGCACTGTGCTGGCCAGGAGGGATAATAGAGAAAAGGTCAACATGAGATGGCCCTGCTATCAAGGAGCTGACCGTCTAACAGGGAGATAGACATGAAAATAATAACATAATGATCAGGTAACTGGTCCAGTGGAGATGTGTTAAAAGTATAACAGGAACAGAGGAGAAGCAGCCCTGAGGTCTGACTGAGAGGGCTTCTCAGAAAGCCAACCGAGCGTGCTAGATAGACAAGCATGTGTGCGGGGCAGGGGTGAGCTCTAGAGCAACAGGGAAAATGCACAAGAGACGAGAGGTAGGGGAGCGGGGACCTAGGAGCTGCCCAGGGTTATGCAAGGAGTGGGGAGAGTTAGGAGATGATGCTGGACAGTAGACAGGAACATCACAAACCATCTTACATGTAGGACAAAAGAAAAGAGGTTAGAGTTAGAGTGATGATTCTGGGCACAAAACGTAGGTGAGTGTGAGCAATTACGAGGTGTGAAGGCACTCTACACCAAGGGAGCTTTGATGTTAAATAATAAAAATAAAATAACTCAAAAGAGTTCTATAAACCGTATAAGACAAATAGTACTTTTATTAATGGTCACTTGTGGGCAATATATTAAAATGTTTTCTCCCTTGACAAATCAAGAAATGATGCCACAACAATCCACTATGTGTACTATCTCCCACTAAGATTTACAGTATGAGAAATATGTGTACTAACTTCTACTAAGATTTATAGTATGAGAAAGCTAAAATACATGACCTGTGAAATAGAAGTTGCCAATGCTATGTAAGAAGTTAATACTTCAAAAATATCTGTGATGCCAACCTTAAGACCTTCTTGATATTGCTCTGTTTTCTCTTTAACAATTTTCCTGTGTTCATCAAAAATTTCTTCCATTCTTCCATACCACTGGAAAACATTATTATTTAGCCTAATGTCTGCTGGAGAAAAGTTGGCACACTCAATGAGGAAGGCAAGGCAGTTTTTAGAATCCACCAATCTCTGTCCCAGTTCAATCATATCAGTTGTCTCTACTTTCTGAATATAAGCCTGAGGGAAAACAAAAATTACAGACGGCATTTCAATGAACAGCTCATGTTGAAAAATAGCCTGTGGAAATACACTGCATAAATATGTACACACTTGGTAGAAGGAAAGACTTTTGGTTCCAGAGAGGGGACTGCAGCCCAATTTACTTCTCATCCATCCCAAACACCTTTACTAAAATAGCAGGGGAAAAAATAGAAAATACTAAACAATACACAAAGAGCACTGGAAAACCAGAGAAGAATGCCATGGGTTTCTGGAAGATATGAAGCAGGTGCCATCTGAGAGACCATTTATTCTTTCAGAATAGCATTTATGGGCACCTATTATGTGCTTGACACTCTGCTGGGTGCTGGCAATTCAGTGTGACAACAACCAGAGGTGGGATTTGCCCTCAGAGAGTTTATAGTCTAGTTGAGGGAGACAATTATTAATCAAATAACCACCACAACAAACGTAAAATTGCAAACTTGCAACAGACACCAGAGCCGCAACACTTTCCTCAGTTACAAAAACTAAAAAATAACTGCAGGCAAGTTTAACAAGAACTGTGCTAAATCTATACAAGGAAAACTATAACACTTTATTGAAGGACATTTTGAAAGTTCTGAATAAAAATAGAAACATATGTTAAGACATAACATTGTAAAGATGTAAATTCTCCTCCAATCAGTCTATAAAATCAATGCAATTTCCATCATAATTGCAATGGCATGTGAAAAAATTAAATATGACATAATTCTAAAAGTCTCTGAAATAGTAACTACTCAAGTAAAGACAATCAGAAGTAAAGACAATCATGAAAAAGAAAACTGATGGGGACCAGCCCTGCCGAATATCAAAACATACTACACAGATATGGTCATTTAGACAGTTCTCGCTCTGGCCCAGGAATAGAGGACGGAGCAGCATAGAGAGAGTTCAGACATGGATCCAAGTACGTATGGAAATTCAGTGTTGAAAAGATGCATTGCAAAGTAGGAGTGAAATGACATCATTTAACAAATCGTATTGGGGTAACTGGCTATTGATTTTGGGAAAAAGCAAGAGCCGTAGCTACCTAGTAGGAGAAATACAGAGAAGCCATATTATTAAATAAATAATTTGCAGCAGAGTCATGATTCTGCCTTTGCAAAAACAAATCTATTTGTGTGTGTGAACGGGTGAATGTACAGGTGTGTGCGTGCACACCTATGCACATGCCCATGTGTATGCACATATATACGCAGAGCTCCCTCAAAGCTCTTTTGATACATCTTAATTTATTTATATATCTTAATAATATAAACGCCAAAGGAAATCTGCTACCCCACTGAAAAATGAGAACACTGGCCGCTACCTGCAACCAGTGTGCTCACCTTCCCCATCTTACGCCCTCCTCCCTGTCTAGGAAGTACACACTTCTTTTTAAAAAAACGTTGTTAAAGCTCTTTGAAATCTCTAATCTCCATCTCTCTGGCTCTCTCTCTAGTTATATATATACATATATATCTATATATATATACATCACTATATATACAATATATCATATATATCACTATATATAAGTTTGGAGAGAGCAGAATTCACCCTCAACTAACAGAATCATTACCCTAAAGAAAGAAATTATGGAAAAAGGGAAACTTTTATTTTTCTCTTGGTACAATCCCATATTGTTTAAATTTTTGCTTTTGTAATTAAAAAGAAAAAAACAAGCAACATTGCCTAGAACTCTTTCACTGATATATCTTTCTAATTAGACCAAATGTTTTTAAGTTGCAAATTCAAACAAATAAGATGCAAACCATGGTGGTTTCCACAGGTAACAAAATGCCTAGCTGAAAATATATTTTTCTAATATGGTTAATGATATTTCTATGTAAACAACTGGACTTTTATTTCTCCTTACTGATATATGTGACTGATTTCTGTGCTAAATAAATTGAGAAGCTATTTTGCCCTTGCAGGAATAAATGTTTTTAAGGTACAGACATATTTTTTAACACCAGTTAATGAATCCTATTTACTAATTCTGTTAAAAGTTGCTATGAACAATAGAAATTGACACTAAACAACCCCAAATTCCTAAATATTTTCAGCGATGGCTAGGAGGGTAAATAAATTACGCTCTTCATACTGAATATTCATCTTTCCAAAAGACTTTACAATTAGGGAATTCTCCAGCTATCTTTATAATCACCGATAATCAAAGTATCAATGTCCCACAACAACTAATATATAATATACAAATATTCTAAAAGAGAATATATCTAGGCATGTGTGTATATCGGACACATAAATTCACATAGTAAGAATCCCAATCCAAGTACAAATACTTTAAAGAAAATGGAACTCTTTTAGTTAGAGGCTTATATGTAAAATTTGGTTCTAATGATTTTGACAAACTTTTAAGTGAATAATTTAAAGAATGTACAAAAATCATTTTAACTCCTTTTGCAATTTCCTACCTATACAAAGTTTTGAATGATTTTACATGCTTTGCTGGGTACACTTAAGTATTTTAAAGCCTAAAAATAAAAGGGTTCTATTTTGGATCTTGGGAATGTTAGCAAAGGAAAAAAAAGATCTTGCAAAAGCTTAACGTTATAAGAGTGAAAAAAGAATAAAATAAAATGGTGATCAACTAGTTGTTTTATATTATTTTATTCACCATTAGGTAGACTTCAAGCACAGCAGGAACATGAAAAATGATGAAAGTGACACTTATCTAATATTTTCAGTACCATAAAGCCTATGCTCAAACATAAAACACTTCAGCAAACTACAGCAGAAAATTTTAATGTATAACAAAAGACAGGCTATAGAAAACAAAATATTACTTAAGAATTAAATATTTGTTGATTAAAAGAAAATGAAGGGCGACCACACAGTTTGCTCAAGACAGTACTGCTCTATGCCTTTAGCATGGTAATAATTATTAATAGTGCTTTCAAAAATATCCTGGTAGATGATTGCATTGACAGCTCCAGTACCTCACCTCTTCTGGTATCTCACTCTGACTCTGAGGGCACGTGACTTTCTTTGCCCAATGGGATGTTAGCTATGCGACACAAGGAGAAACCTGAAAAGCATTGGTACAATTGGGCTTGCTTTTATGCCTCTACCGTGACATGAGAACACACCCAGGTGAGCCTGTTGGAGTTTGAGACACAAGTGGAGCAGAGTCCAATTGCTGAGGATAGCTGCACTAGTCAACCCGAAAGAGAACTAGCTGACCCAATTGAGTAAGTAACCCCAATGAGACCAGAACCGGCCAGGAGCACCCAGCCTAAACCACCAAACTGCAGACTCATGAGCTAAGTATATAAAACAACAACATTACTTTAAGCCTCTGTGTTAACGTTTGCAGGGATTTGTTATTGTATTATCATGTCAATAATTAACTTCTTATAAAAGCTGGCAAAAAAAGAAAAACAATTAACTTTTACACCCACAACTATAAAGAATTTAGAAGCAATACCTTCATTTCCATCAGTTCTGCTGTATTTGGAGGAGTGCTAAGAGCTTTTTCAGCTATCTTCTCAAATTCATCACATAATCTGAAACACCAGACAAAAATCAATCTTATATATTTAAATTTCATTCCTAAACAGGTTCCTATAGATGATTTAAATGTTCCATTACATGAAAAATAAAGTTAGATTATCTTACCTATACGACAGCTAATGAATGAAAAGCAAATTTGTGTTCATTTACTTATTCATTCAATACACATTTAATGATCATCTATTGCATTCCCAACTATAGGATTAACTGACAGAGATACAGAAATGGACAAGATGTAACAATGGTCCGCAGCCTGTTCACAATCCAGTATGGAAGACAGGACCATAAACAATCACATCCAACCTAGAATTTTAAGCGCTCAACCAGAGATTTTTTGAGATGGCACCAAAAAAATGGTACAAAGGAAGGGAGTCATTAACCCTACTTGGAGAGAACGGTTAAAATGGGCCTGTATGCTCAGAAATTTCTGGTAATATGCAAATATTTCCTATTGATTTGGGTTGCAGCCAGTATAAATAATGAACTTACTGTGAGGTTAAAAAGAAAAAAAGAGCAAGTGGAAGTCCAGATAAAACATGTAGAAATTTCTTCAAGAAGAGTGGCTGAGAGGTGAGGGAGAGAGAAACAGCATGGTGATGATGTTGGGTTGAAGTGAGGGGTCTGAAGATGGAAGAGGGTTTTGAACATGTTTACAAATTTTAGAGACAGAATCAACAGCAAAGGAGAGATTTAAAATGTGATACAGAGGGGATGGCTGGGGGAGCCAGCTCCAGAGGGATGGGATGCAATGAGGTTGAGCTCATAGGAACTTTGAATGGGTGTGACAGACTCTTGCCGTCTGAGAATGTGGGCCGACAGGTATGAAGGGGTTCATGGACATGTAAGGGCAAGGAGTTGAGGGTCTTCACACTGAATGGTTCCTCTAATAGTCCATCCAGTGAGTCTGGTGAGAAGCATAATTAGGAGAAAAGGGGAAAAAGTAGAACTGGCATGAGTTCAGAGGGTAGTTAAAAGGCAGAGAAAATAGCTATGAAATTAAAATAAATATTTCACCTGGCATGAAAAGCTACAAGTAAAAGACATTTTCACTATCCTTCCAGCACTTTTAGAGGAAAAGGTGCTTTAAGTGAATATGTGATTCTGGTTCCTAGATAAGCTACGCGAGTCCTGGTCCTCTTTCATGTGGTGCCTCTCTCTTCAGCGTCACCCCTCAGCTCTCTTCCCTCACAGTGTGTGGGAAAGCAACGCCAACCCCTCCTGGTTCTCGGGATACACCATGCCATGTTCATACCTCACTCCCTTCTACATAGTATTTTCTCTACCTGGAATTCTTTCACCCACATTGTCCACCTAGCAGATTCCTACTCATCCTTCAAAATGAACTCACACATCACTTCCCCTTTGCAGCCTTCCCTGGCGTTCCCCTCTCCCCCAACTTCCACCCTGAAAGAAAATCACTCATTTCCTTTTCTGTTCTACCTCCGTGGCTCAGCACAGTGCTCACTGCACCCTATTGTAATGTGCAGGTTTGTATGTCTATTTCCCTTTCAACACCATCACTTCCTTCAGCAGTTTTACTCATATTTAGAGTCCAAGTACCTAACTCTGTGCCTAACACATGGTAGGTAAATAAAGCTTCCTTCAGCCTTAGATACAGCCTGAAAGAAATATTCTATTTAATACCATAACTACAAAATTTTTTTTGATTATTTGGGTTTTTTTCCATGAAACTGATACCAGAAAAGAGGTTCCTAGAGTGACACTAGCACCAGTTGTTGGAAGACTGATTACACTTCTTGTCTTAAAAAAATAGGTATTCTGCTTTGCACATCAGCACTCTGTAAGTTTACTTAACATGAGTCAGTTTTCCTAAAATCTCCAGGTTACTCAACAAATGAATTTTTAGTTAAGACAAGTTCCCATGGCTTTGAAGGGTAATTACAGTAAGATGGAAATTCCAAATTTGAGGGTCCCTGAGGAACTAAAACAACTACTGTGTAAATCTGCTTTGAAAACCCAATTTTGTGTATTGATTATACAAATTTAAAAATCTGAAGTTAGAGAACATCCATCTGACTTGTGCAAATGAAATGCACACACATTTTAATACCACTTTAATTCAGACAATTGGGAAGGCATATTTGCGGTGAAAACAAATAATACTAATAATCATGAAATAACACATAAAGCCAAGTAAAAATACATTGACATTATCTTTCTTTTGGGTCATTCATGACCCTGCTCTAATCCACTATTTTAGTTGAACAACAGTTGTTTCTATTTAACATCCTCCCCCCAAAATAAAAATATAATAATATCACATAATTACCTTGTATTTACTTCCTGATGATCTCTGAACATTTTAGCGATAAGTTTTCCACAGATAACGTCTGCTCGCTTCACCAAAGCTCTGATTAATTCCTCACAGCGCATTTCAAACATTCCTAAACGAACAGTCTGCAACGTTAAGTATCAAAACTCTATTAAACACGAAAAGAAATAAAAGATTCCCACAGTTTTACCTTCCTCATACTACTGATTTTGTGTGTGTGTGAACTAACAAGATTGAGAGTTTTTTAAAAATATGATACAGGCAGGGATTTTTACAACTATTTTCTGGATAAGTCTCCTTGAAGAGTTTGTTGCCTTGGAAGCTAATTCTATTTCAAGACAATAATGGACACAAAACTTCAGAGGACTGAGTTATTGCTAAATAAATAGTGTGGGACTTAAATGCTATATTTTCTCTGTACAAAAAAATAATATACATCCATGACAGAAATTTTGGGAAATATAAAAAAGAACAAAAGAAGAAAATTTTAAATCACCAGTGTCCTACTAAACAAAAGTAACCACATTTTGGCCTAATAACCATATTTTCCAAATGATTTATAAACACCAAAGCAAAAAAACATAAGTTTTTAGAATTTTTGAGGGCTCAAAATAAATAAAGTACTTAGAAATCTGAGTTGTAGGAGATGTTCGCACTCTGAGCACAAGAACCGTGTCTCTTTGACTACCTCTGCATATCCAGGACGTGCCACAACGCTTGGCACAGCGAGCAGCTCAGTAAATATTTTTCCTGTTGATAGCAATGTTCTAATTCTTCAACAGTATGGTCTAAAAATATATCCTAATAAAACTGAGAAAAGATCATGAGGCACAGAGAACAGTAGTACAAAACAGGTCAATTACCTTTCTGGATGTATACTGTATTTCCTCTATTAGTTTTTGGTATTTGCGAATTTCCTGTATTATTTTCTCGTAATTATGATTTTCTGCGAGGAAAGCATCAGCATCTTGCTCAGCCTTTTTGGTAACCAAAAAGTCATACTTGTCATAGAGTCTGCGGTGCTCGGTAGGTGCCACGCTCTCTCTCATTGTCACTTCCCTCACCTTTTTTTTGTGAGCATCAACAATTTCACTGAGAATTATTGGCTTCAAGGTTGTTGGTTTAGACTTACTTTCCTAAACAAAGGGGAAAAAACAATATTAGTTATTTAAAATACCTGAAGTTAAGGTAACAGTAACATTTATCTTTGCAAAATTGCCAATCTGACCACATTGTCTTTATTTTTATTCACAAGATCTTTATGATTTTCTAATCTCCCTAGAAAGATATTCAGTCTAATCACAGCAGTATTTTAAATATTTAGGTTTCATATAATTTTTTTGTTTTCCGTTTAAGCCACTTAGTTGTGTTCTGTTTTCTGTAAGGATGAAAGGACAGCAGCTTGAAAATATACACAAAATTAAAGTTAGAATACACAATAGCAAAATTCACATTTTATTCGTGCAATTGTACATGCTAGTGTAAGGTAGTGCTTGCACTGTATGTTACTTTTAAAAAATAAGCCAACTCAACGTCATAGCATACTCTTTGATCACAGTACTTTTTCACCTTAGGAACAATCTATCTAGAACAAAGAAAGATTGGTTACTCATTCATTGACCTTTGATTTTTGATTCTGTGAAGAGCAAGTAGAGCCGAGTAAAATCCCCAGTTATGAAATCTGCATTCTGCGATCACCGTTAGAATGATGGCAGGCAAGGATGGGTCAGACAGCCGTTTTAAGTAAGCAAAGAAATCTCAACAGCCTGTCTCCTGTTTTCAAATAAGAAGACAAGTAAATGTGCCTACATGGTTTATCATCTTGAAACAAGTTACACTTAAAAATACATTTGCTCTATCTGTCTTCCAGAAGAAGGGATTTTTAACTGTAACAAACAAAAACCATTGCCCGTAGTGGATATTCTACAGCATTCAAATTGATATCAAAGAATTCCTCAGACAACTGGGCAATTTGTTCAGGTATCCAGGGTGCATTCGCCTGCTCTGTCCCCTCGTGGGCATTTTAGGAAAATATATTGCGTAGAACTAGATGCTTTATGAGAGCCTCACCTCTGGGCTCGGTAGATACTTGGTGTTATCTTCTCGGAAAAAGAACCTCAGGATAAAGTAATCTATATTATATACTGTATGCAACGTGAAATTATTGGATCTAATGTGAAGCTCATTAATATTCACTATAGAATGTTTCTTGAATTTATTAATACCTGCCTAATTTCTAAAGCCTAAAGATCTATCTTTCTAAACAGAACTGGATATAGAGACTTCAGAACTATATTAGAAAGTATACTTTTGATATGAATTCTAATCAATTCCTGTTAAGAGTTAAGAGAAGTGATCTTTCGTGTGAGACAGCTCAAGTGTTTGAAAGTGTGTCAAATTCTGTCACAAGACGGTGCTGTGCTGGGACCCGCAGCACCTCAGCCCCTTGCAGGTTTGCTTTCCATGGGAAAAAAGTGTATTTTAATTTGACTTTCAGTTACTGTCAAAGATTTGATAAGAAACAGTGATACGAATTCCACTCTGAGTTGCTGTCAAAGATCACTGAGACCACATTCAATTATTTTACCGAGAGTACTGTCTATGTCACTTGTTTCCAAATTTGACTGATTGCCAGAATCATCTAGGGAGATTTTACCAGCACCTGTTTCTGAGTACCAACTGTCATTGTGAATTCACATCTCTGGAGGCAAGGGGCGGTGGTGGTGGGGATCCCCAGATTTGTATTTTTATTTTTTTTTTGAGGAAGATTAGCCCTGAGCTAACATCTGCCACCAATCTTCCTCTTTTTGCTGAGGAAGACTGGCCCTAAGCTAACATCCATGCCCATCTTCCTCTACTTTATATGTGGGACGCCTGCCACAACGTGGCTTGACAAGTGGTGTGTAGGGCTGTATCCAGGATCCAAACCGGCGAACCCCAGGCCGGCAAAGCAGAACGTGCGAACTTAACGGCTGCGCCACCAGGCCGGCCCCTGGATTTGTATTTTTAAAATGTCACCAGGTGAGGCTGATGCATAGGGTTTCAGAACCACTGCCCCATGTATAAGGCCCCACAGAAAACCTATCTCTCAAAATCTGATACCAGGAAAATACCCAAGCAGTCTAAATTAAATGTTCAATCCTAGTTAAAACTTATCATGTTTTCCTCTTCACTTTAAAAATGAGGAAGCTCATAGCTATATTTTACAACCATAATATCATATCAGCTGTATGCATTCACATGATTATAATACTTCTCTCCACTTCAAGCTTTGCCTAATAACTCTTATTAACTTGTTACATTTGTCTATTTCATAAGCTACCTCAAATTGTTCTTGAAAAAAGGTAGGGTATGAATAGAACAGAAAAAGGTGCACTAGATGAAGTGGAATTAAACGAAGGACAGATAGCAAGTTTCTAGAGAGACTTCTACTTGTGCACTATGAGGAACAGATATCCCGAAAACAACTACCTAGTTCAAAACACAAAAAGATGCTGGAAAAAAATGCTAAATACAACTTTAATAATGCATAGCTAAGGAAGGAAAAGAATAAGGAAAGTCTAAAGGGCCAAACATGAGAGAATCATGAATGAGAGGGAACTGTGCAGAAGCGAGCAGCTGCCTGGAGACTCTGTGACCCCGGTGGTCTCAGCTCTGCTTTACTGAGTCTCCAGGAAGGTAGAAGATGTGTGGGTTGGGGCGTGGAGGGGAGAATGGCTGTCAGGGAACAAAGACTCAAGCCTGAGCCAGGTGGGAGTCATAATTGATACCCACACACGAAGCCAAGAACACTGAAAGGTGACTGACACAACCTCAGAATGAGGGTTCTGACGACACAAAATTTAAGGATGCTGAAAGGTGACAAAACCTTTGAATGTGGGGGCAAAAGTGAGAAAAATGTCCGTTTTGGCCTTATTTCTCAGCAGAAAAGAAAAAAGATCGTTATCTTAAGAATTTGTAACCACAAGCCTGATCTCATACAGATTTGGGTAAACATTCACAAGGCCAGTGTGGTCCACAAAAGCTTTAGGCAAGAATTTTGTCAAAAATGGTCCTTTGCCTAGCACCGCTCATCAAGCCATGCTGTGGCAGCATCCAACACAAAATAGAGGAAGATTGGCACAGATGTTAGCTCAGCAACAATCTTCCTCAAGTAAAAAGAGGGAGATTGGCAACAGATATTAGCTCAGAGCTAATCTTCCTCACACACACACACACACACACAAAAAAAATGGCCCTTGGTCTGCAGGGGCCTCCAGAGCACCTGTTAAGAGAATGTGCAATTTCCAGAGGAACCAACTTCAGCCAAGGCCTCAAAGACTTCCCTGCATAAAGTTCTTACATGGATAAGCCCACAATAACAGAAGGAAAAACACCCACAGAAATAAACCACCAGGAGCAGAAGTCAGATCAGCAAACAGAAGAAAAAGAGTCATGAATCCATGACCAAGGATGAGAAACTATCAAAAATGCCCTGGCCTATTTGAAAAAGAACTTAATGGAATTCCTAGAAAATAAAATAATAAAACTAGAAGTTCTATGAAGAGGAAAATATCCTCAAAATGGAAAATTTCACAGTCATAATGTTAAGTAAAATAAAACAATTCACAGATTATTTCTAAGCTGACCATCTATGCAAAGACATGGAAAACTAAACAGAAAGTGTTCAGGGATATCCAGACATGTAGGAAGTTTTACCTTTAAAAATTCAGAATAATAACTAAAAAATTCAAGATACTCATTGTTTTGATAGAGGGTAGAAGGATAGAGATGTGAACAGGGAAGGGCAAGGGGGCAGGGAGAGCTGAAAGGTATCAGTAATATTCTATTGTTTAAGTTAGCGTGGAGGTACCCAGGTGTTAACTTTATTGCTACTTAAAACTTCAAACACTAGTCTCTTATACTCTTTTGTATGCATGAAATATTCATAAACTATTTTAAAAATTAAAAAAAGAAAGCTACTGGTTGGACTTACAAAACTTGAAAATCTTATAAGTTAAGGAATTTTCAGACATGCTTATCTCATATACTAGATGGAAACAACTACTGTTGAAATGTCATTGTTGGCATAGCTCTGCCAAATATTTGGCCAAAGAGAGAAGGGAAGCAGGATTTATGATCTGAAAGTATGGAGACTCTTATATTGACAGAAAAAGATGTAAGACGAGGGTAATCAATTGGAGGACAGTCTTACAGAGCTAGAAGAGTATAACAAGGGAACAGCATGGTATGAGTGCTACAGCAACTCTTGCTGACCGCCTCAGACCTCATCACAACTGTCCTTCCTTGCCCTCAGAAGGTCTCCCACTGAGTCCAGTGGAAGACTGGACTAGGAAACTAGGTATGTTGTAAGAGGAGCTAATGGGAAAAAAACCAACACTTTTTTGAAGCAAAACTTCCTTATAAGTCCATGTTACTAGGCCACTTACATTCTGTACAGCAGTGGATACCTGTCTACACCTTTTAGAAGTTATTTGAAGTGAATATCATCATGCCAATTCAAGCAATCAGAATATCACTGTTACTTACCCACTTGGAATACAATTTTGTCTCAACTCTTGGCACAAAACTGACAGCCTTAATCATGACATCATAAACATTTAGAAAAATTTCTATATAGTCGTTGAACTCAGGTTCAAACTTAATGGTGTTATTATCAAGAATCAGCCTCATGACGAAACCTGCATGTTCAAAAGCTCTAACAGAATCCTGCAAAAAAATAAAATACATAATATATATATATATGAATATACATATGAATTGTGGTAGACTAAGGAGTGTACTGGTTCCAATTAGAATACATGGGAACTCACCTTTTGTCTCATGCCCTAGTCAGTTAAGCCAACAGATGAATTGGAATCAAACAAATGACAAAGTAAACTGTAAGTTTTACAAAGAGGAGCTCTACTAAAACAAGCAAGAGCAGTTCCCAGCTAGACTTGTTCATATCTCATTGTATCCATTGGGCTTAAAGATCAACTATAGGGTCAAGGTTTCAGGAAAAGGAGGATGTGGACAGCAGTGGGACTCTAGAATCTTGCAAGAAGGAGCCCAAGAGAACACTCAAATTCCCAGGCCCTGCTCACACTATAACAGGACATTCTTCCAGAAAGAAAAGAGCTCCTCATGGAAAATTTCCCCAGCCATCATGACCCAAATTTCTCAATTATGGGAATTTTCACTAATCCTCATCAATAAGATGATAATTAAAAATCCTAAATATGCAGGTTAACACTAACTTTTTTTTAATAGATAAGGTCTAAAGATATAATTTCTGCTCTCCCACTGGTAAAGGTATTTTATCATTTTCCTCTCCGAAAGAATTGAAAATAAATAAATTAGCAAATGAATATTGGTGTGAGTGAACTGTACTTACTGGGGGTTGTGCAATTAAGTCTGTGAAATCTTGCATGGAGACCAAAGCAAGGTCCTGCAGTTGTAAAGTCATAAGTGTAGCAGCGCAGTTGAAAAAAGATTCTAGTTTGGCACTGTTGTCACCAGTTGGCAACTGCTTTTTTTTATTACCTTGGTAATAAATATTCTGCACTTCTGGAAACCATCTTGAAAGAACAAAAGACTTTTAAAAGTTAATACTTTCAGTAAATTACTCCTTTTACATTAAGCATTAACGGTAACCTCTGGATATCCAAGTCTTACTTAAGAGGTATATTGTTAAGTGACATCATCCACCCTCTGAAATATAAGCACTAGCATACTTCACTTCTTCTAGGAAAAGCCATACATAGCCAACAGAAAACAATTCACCAATGTGATGTGAAAAAAACATAAATCTAACTCCTGGAACTATGATTCCTGTACTTTTTGAATAAATATGACAAGTAACTTTATTGGATATTACAAAACACTCCTCTCCAGTCTCTGAGATGTTCTTCAGGGAATGGATTTGTTCATTTAAAGCTGAAATGTGAACAACTGATTAAACCAAGAGAGGGCTTACTTGGCTCAACCCACGTGGTATTTTACCATATTCTATCAGTTTCACAATGACTTGAAAAAACAAATCAACAAAATCAAGAATATTATTTTCTTATTCCCCTTAATGTCAAATCCTGAAAGAGTGACACATTTAAAACAAATTTTCCAATGTGTATGTGTCCTCATAATAAAAGGATAACAGTGAAATAGACATACAGATACATCATGATGGTAACAAGTGAAGTTTTCAGTTTATAAAACCACTGTCCAACACTGCAAAATTAAGGAATATTAGTACCTCTTTCATGAGAGAGAATGGATTTTTTAAAATAGAGAGTCAATATAATTTCAGGAGTTGCCTGAATGCTCCAAAAGAGATCTAAGTTTTAAATATATGTATCTATCCCTTTAACAAATATGTGTTTAGTGTCTGCTATGTGCTAGGAACAGTGTCATGGGAGATATAAAAAAAGACATGACCTCATCCCTTCTCTCTTATAATAATGAAGGCAATGTGTCATAGCAGAAAAACAGCTTTGAAGTCAAAGGATAGAGATATAATTTTCCATTTAAGTAATGGAGAAGGGTTTTATAGTGAATACAACTTCACTGAAGAACAGATAGAAACGAAAGGGGGAAAACTGTAAGAAAAGGATATGAAGTAGAAGTAGGATAATAAGAAAATAGGAGGGATGAGGTTGGCTAATATATCTGGTCATTTCACTGTCTATAATAGAGATAAGAGACTAGAAATAGGAAGAAATAAGTGGGGGGAAGTCCATAAGGAATTCCGCAGAACTTGCGAGCTAAACACAAGAGCTTGGGACCACCTTGCTCTCTAGGATGAAGCCATGACAAATCTTCCTGCAGTGATGCATCACCATTAAAGCACCAGGTAAAGAGGACAAGTAGCAAATACTAAGCAGAGACAGGCAGTGGTAGATGAAGAAAGGGGACTGAGAAGCCTCCAGTAGTTCAGAAAAAAAGATGGAATAAGTTTGGGACTGTAAGACTGGAAAAAGGGTAAATAAAGAAAATACATTTTAAAAATTGTTCGTTCAATCATTGTCTCAAAAATATTTACAGAGCTCCCCACTATGTACAAAACTCTTGGGGTACAAAATATTACTCAGTTCTCAAAGTGCTGATAGACTAGTGGAGAAAAAAAGGCATATACACAAATAGATATTATAAAAAGAAGCAGCTATAAGAGAATAAACTGTCAGAGGCATTCATAAGGAAGAGATTATTTTTGATGAGATAACAGTAAAGACTTCATGGAAGAAGGATCATTTGGGCTGGGTACTGAAGGACAGAAGAGGGGTTTCTCCAGTAGTGAGCTACATCAAGTACTTTAAATAGTGTGAACCATAACATTTTGATGATGGTATTCAAGGGGTTCTCATTTTATTTTAATTTCCTTAACCTCTGATTCAATCTGATACCATTATGTATGCAAAAATGACAGCGCTAAGAGTCACAGAGCTGAACAGTGAAGCAACTAAACAACTTTCAAATTTTCTTAGAATTCCCTTTGCACAGATGGAAACAAACAAGAAGTAACTAATTATCTTAAAAATCAATAATTGAGGGGTCCAGCCCGTGGCCGAGTGGTTAAGTTCGCACGCTCCACTGTGGCAGCCCAGTGTTTCGCCAGTTTGAATCCTGGGCGAGGACATGGCACCGCTCATCAAGCCATGCTGAGGCGGCATCCCACATGCCACAGCTATGAAGGACTCACAACTAAGAATATACAACTATGTACCAGGGGGTTTGGGGGAGAAAAAGAAAAAAAAAACAATAATTGGTTAAACAGGAGAACAAAGAACCTTTAAACTTACCCATTGGATAGATATTTAATGGTGGGAAGGTATGGTTACAGACTAGTCTTAAAAGTTATGTCCTGCTTAATTTAACTTGACTGTTTCTACAGGCACGGCTCAAGGTGAAAGTCTTTTTAGAGCTGAGAATGGAAAAGACCTTAAAAATCAGATTAAGAAACGTGGACTCATTTTGTCAATAAAAGTGAGGCACTGAACTGGAGGTATTTTAAGATTCATCTGGCAGTGGTTTGTAGGCTACATGGGAGGTTAAAAGGGCCTGCCAAAGGTAGTAGCAGTGGGAATTAAGAGAAAAGAGTACACATGGAAGATGCTTCTGAGAGAAGATCAAAAATAATTGGTGGTCATAAAATAAGTCTCAATAAAAGCAAAAGGATTGAAACTATACAAAATTAGAAATAAGTACAGAAGGACACTGGAAATCCACAAATATGTGGAAATAAAACAACAAGTCCTAAAAGCCAATGAATCAAAAAAAGAAGTCACAGGGGAAATTAGAAAATAATTTGAGATTAATGAAAATGAAAACACCATATACCAAACTCATGGGATGCAGAAAGGCAGTGATCAAAAGGAAATTTATAGCTGTAAACACTTACATCAAAAAGCAAAAAAAGATCTTAACTCAATATCCTAAACTTCCACTAGAAAATAGAAAAAGAAGAGCAAGCAAAACTCAAAACAAGGAGAAGGGAAGAAGTAAGGGTTTGAGTGTAAATAAACAAAATAGAGAACAGAAAAGCAATAGAGAAAAACCAACAAAACCAAAAGTTAGTTCTTTAAAAAGATCAGCAAAATTGACAAACCTATAGCTAGACTAACCAAGAAAAAAGAGAGAAGACTAAAATTGTTAAAATTAAGAAAGAAAAGGGGTATATTAATACTAACCTTACAGAAATAAAAAAAGATTATAAGAGAATGTAATAAATAAGTGTATGCCAACAAATTAAATAACCTAGCAAATTCCTAGAAAGATACAAACTACCAACACTGATTCAAGAAGAAATAGAAAACATGAATAAACCTGTTACAAGTAAAGAGATTGAGTTAATAATCCAAAAGCAAAAATAAAAAGGCCAGGGCTCAGGAACTGATGGCTTCACAGGTGAGTTCTACCAAATGTTTAAAGAAGAATTAACACCAATCCTTCACAAACTTTTCCAAAAAAAAGAGAAAGGAACACTCCCTAACTCATTCTATGAGGCCAATATTATCATAATACCAAAACTAGACAAAGATACCACAAGAAAAAGAAAACTATAGACAAATATCTCTTATGAATGCAGACACAAAAATACTCAACAAAATACTAGCAAACTGAATCCAGTAGCTTCTTAAAAGGATTATACTCCAGGACCAAGTGGGATTTGTCTCAGGAAAGCAAGGTTAGTTCAATATATTAAAATCAATGTAATACAGCATATTAATAGAACAAAGGAGAAAAACCCATTATCATTTCAATAGATCCAGAAAAAGCATTTGGCAAAATCTACACTATTTTGTGATTAAAAACAATCAAGAAACTAAGAATGAAAGGGAAATTCCTCAACCTGATAAAGGTCAACTACACAGCTAACTTAATGGTGAAAGACTGAAAGCTTTTCCCTTAATATCAGGAAGAAAACAAAGATGTCCACTCTTGCCACTTCCGTTCAACATTGCACTGGAGGTTAATCAGAGCAATTAGACATGGAAAAGAAAAAAACATATGCAGATAGGAAATGAGGAAGTAGAATAATCTCTATTTTCAGATAACATGATCTTATATAGAGAAAGCCAGAAAGGATCAATGCACAATAAACAAGTTTAGCAAGCTTTCAGGATACAAGATCAATATACGTGAAATAGTTAAATTAGATTTCATCAAAATTAAAAATACTTGTGCTTCAAAGGACATTATCAAGAAAGTGAAAGAAACCATATAATGGGAGAAATATTTGGGTCTAGTATCCAGAATATAGAAAGAACTCTTACTACTCAATAATAAAAAGATGGATAACCCAATACAAAATGAGCAACGATTTGAATAGACATTTATCCAAACAAGGTAAATAAATGGACGATAAGCACATGAAATAAATCAAAAGCACACTGAGATAGCACTTAGCATCCACTAGGATGGTTATAATCAGAAAGATGGACAATAACAAGTGTTGGCAAGGATGTGGAGAAACTGGAACCCTCACACTTGTCGATAGGAATGTAAAATCTTACATTTAGAAAACATTGTGGGAGTTCTTCAAAAAGTTAAACATAGAATTATCATATAAACCAGCAATTCTACTCCAAGGGATATATCCAGGACAACTGAAAACATATGTTTCTACAAAACAAAGGCTGATAGCAGCATTATTCATAATAGTCAAAAACAAGAAACAACAAATGTTGATCAACTGATGAATGGACAAATAAAATGTGGTATAACCATACAAGGGAATATTATTTGGCTGTCAGAAGGAATAAAATATTGATACATGCTGTAACATGGATAAACCTTGAAAATAGTATGCTTAGTGTAAGAAGCCAGACATTAATGTTACATATTGTACCATTCCCCTTAGATGAAATGTTCAGACTAGGGAAATCCATAGGGACAGAAAGCACATTAGTGCCAGAAGTTTGTGGAAGGGGGAATGGGAAGTGACTACTAACAGATGCAGGGTTTCTTTCTGGAGTGATGGAATTAATGGTGATTATTGCACAACCTTGTGAATATATTATAAACCACTGAATTATACACACTCAAGTGGTGAATTTTATAGTAAGTGAATTATATCTTAATAAAAAAGAATAGTTAGCAACACACTGAATATAGCTTGGGGCAGTGTAAGGGTGCTAAGAATGTAGATGATAAGCAAAAGAGACAGAAAAAGGAATGACGTCAGCATCATGGTGGAGCAAGTTGTTTCCCTTGGTCTCTCCCCTTTAAGTTACAACTAAATGGACATTCATTAACTAGTAGAGGATTCCCTGCACAGCACAAGAGGACATCTGAGAGATCTATGCAACTATACATCTGAAAGTGGTAGGACTGGATCCCCAGGAGACAGTGGAACTAGGTGAGTGCACTCCTCCCCCTCCCTCGTGGCAGCAAGCCAGGTCACAGATCCTCACACAGTGGCCAGGCACAACTGTAAGAGAAGGCAGGGACAGCTCAACCTGCAAAAATGCTTTTGGAGTTGCAGCCTGGCAGGCGGGAGCACTTGCGGTGCCACAGCAGCCCCATCAGTGAGAACACTCTACTTCAAGTGGCAGCAGCTCAGTCTCTGAGAAGGCGCCTGCCCACTGATCACAGCACAGGCAAGAAGGCACCTACCCACTCAGAAGGTGCCCCTGCCATGGAGAACAGCAACCCATGGGACGCACAGAGTGGTGGCTCAGCCCCTGTGTGGGCACACCTCACCCCTAGTGTAACACAGGCAAGAAGGTGCCCTGCCCACTCAGAAGGCATCCCTGCCCACAGAACACAACATCCCATGGGACCCACCAAGTGGGTGCCCCTCCCGCCTAGCATGCAGCAGCTCAGCCGGTCCCCTGCTGAGCACAAAGGCCCCGCCTACAATGTCCACCCAGCCCGCCCAGTGCAAAGGCCCTGCCCATACATGTGAGTGCAACCTGCAGAACAGCTGCAGCCAGCCCGGGCAAACACAGAGTAGCTCTACCTGCACAACATCCAGAAGACAAGGCAGGGTCAGAAAACAAAGCTCCTGTCCATCCCCGGAAGTGGCAGGTGGAATCAGTGACCTGATACTACTGCAAATGTTCTGTCAAAGGATCAATTCATCAAACACCATGACAAACTTCAGTAACACTTCAGAGCAGAAGGAAAATGACAAGTCTCCAGAAAGCAATCCTGAAGTCACAGAAATTTATAATCTAAACGACAGAGAATTCAAAACAGTTGTCATAAAGAAACTCAATGAGTAACAAGAAAACTCAGAAAGACAGCTCAATGAGCTCAGGAATAAAGTTAATGAGAAGGAATACTTCACCAAAGAGATTGAAACTCTAAAAAAAACCAAACAGGAATTTTAGATACGAAGAACACAATTAATGAGATAAAAAATAATCTAGAAACCATAAAAAATAGAGCTGATTCATGGGGGGTAGAATTAGTGAATTAGATGACAGAAATACAGAAACGCTTCAGGTAAAGGAGGAAAGAGAACTAAGATTTTTTTTTAAATGAAGAAATTGTTCAAGAAATATCTATCTCAGTTAGGAAAAGGAATATAAGGATTATAAGTATTCTAGGGGCAGAAAAAAGGGAAAAAGGAGCAGAGAGCTTGTTCAAGGAAATAATAGCTGAGAACTTCCCAAACCTGGGGAAAGAACTAGACTTACAAGTACATGAAGCAAATCAACCTCCTAATTACATTAATGCAAAAAGACCGTCTCCAAGACACATAGTATTAAAATTGGCAAAAGTCAATGACAAATAAAAATATTAAGGGCAGCAAGGCAGAAGAAAATAACCTACAAAGGAACCCCTATCAGGCCTTCAGTGGATTTCTTGGCAGAAACTTTACAGGGTAGGGGAGAATAGACTCAAAATACTGAAAGACAAAACACTTTCAGCCAAGAATACTCTATCCAGGGAAACTATCCTTCAGACATGATGGAGAAATAAAAGGTGTCCCAGATAAACAAAAGCTGAGGTAGTTCATCACCACTAGACCTGCCTTACAAGAAATGATGAAGGGAGCCCTCCTACCTGAAACAGAAAGGCAAATGTTTGAGCAAGGAGATAAATAGACAGACAAAATTAGAAAATTGCAGCTCTCTATCAGAAGAGGTTAGCAAAAACTTAATTGCAACATAAAAGATAAAGGGAAAGAAAGCATCAAAAATAGCAATAAACAGGGGCTGGCCCCGTGGCCGAGTGGTTAAGTTCACGCGCTCCGCTGCAGACGGCCCAGTGTTTCGTTGGTTCGAATCCTGGGCACAGACATGGCACTGCTCATGAAACCACGCTGAGGCAGCATCCCACATGCCACAACTAAGTGGACCCACAACGAAGAATATACAACTATGTAACGGGGGGCTTTGGGGAGAAAAAGGAAAAAAATAAAATCTTTAAAAAAATAATAACTATAAACAATTTAGTCACAAACTCACAACACATAAAAGAATTTGTGACAATAACTCAGAAGAGAAAGAGGTAAGGGATGGAGTCTGTTTAGGCTAATGGAGACAAGAGGCTATCAGAAAATGGACTACCTCGGTTATGAGATCTTTTATACAAATGTCATGGTAACCACTAAACAAAGAATCAGAATAGTGACATGAATCATAAATAAAAAGAAAACGAGAAAATCTTCACAGAGAACCACCAAAATGAAATGGCAGTCAGAAATACAAGAAAAGAGAAACAATGGAAATAGAGAACAAATGGAAAACAAGAGATAAAATGGCAGCATTAAGCCCTCACTATCAATAATCACTCTAACTGTAAATAGATAGAATTCTCCAATCAAAAGACACAGAGAGGCTGGATGGATTAAAAAACAAGACCCAACAATTTGCTGCCTCCAGGAAACACATCTCAGCTCTAAAGACAAACATAGGCTCAGAGTGAAAGGATGGAAGATGATACTCCAAGCAAATGGCAAGCAAAAGAAGAGAGGTGTTGCCATATTTATATCAGACAAAGCAGACTTCAAGATAAAACAGGCAATGAGAGACAAAGAGAGGAAGTATATAATGATAAAAGGGACATTCTACCAAGAGGAAATAACACTTATGAATATATATACACCTACAACAGGAGCACCAAAGTATTTAAAGCAACTACTAACAGACCTAAAGGGAGAATCTGACAGCAACACAATAATAGTAGAGGCTCTCAACACCCCACTTACATCAATGGATAGGTCATCCAGACAGAAAGTCAACAAGGAAACAGTGGCCTTAAATGAAACATTAGGTCAGGTGGACTTAATAGATGTATATAGAATGTTCCATCCAAAAGCAGCAGAATACACATTCTTCTCAAGTGTACATGGAACATTCTCAAATGTAGACCATATGTTGAGAAACAAGGCAAGCCTCAATAAATTTAAGAAGGTTGAAATCATCTCAAGCATCTTTTCTGACCACAATGCTATGAAACTAGAAATCAACTATGAGAAAAAAGCTGAGAAAGCCACAAATATGTGTAGACTAAACAACATGCTACTGAACAACCATTGGATCAATGACAAAATCAAAGGAGAAATCAAAAAATATCTGGAGACATTTTGGTATGGAGACATACAACATACCAACTCATGGGATGCAGCAAAAGCAGTACTAAGAGGGACATTCATAGCAACACAGGTCTACCTTAAGAAACAAGAAAAATCTCAAATAAGCAAACTTAAACTACACCTAACAGAACTAGAAAAAGAAGAACAAACAAAGCCCAAAGTAAGCAGAAGGAGGGAAACAATAAAAATTAGAGTAGAAATAAGCAAAATAGATACCAAAAACACAGTACAAAGGATCAATGAAACTAAGAGTTGGTTCTTTGAGAGGATAAGCAAAATGGACAAACCATCAGCCAGACTCACTAAGAAAAAAACAGAGAAGGCTCAAATAAATAAAATCAGGGATGAAAGAGAAGAAATTACAATGGATACCACAGAAGTACAAAGGAT
Source organism: Equus quagga (assembly GCF_021613505.1). Lineage (NCBI taxonomy): Eukaryota > Metazoa > Chordata > Mammalia > Perissodactyla > Equidae > Equus > Equus quagga. The sequence continues at coordinate 3,847,735 of NW_025798627.1, read as the reverse complement.
TATAAGGGAATGCTATGAAAAACTATATGCCAACAAACTGCCTAGAAGAAAATGGATAAATTCTTAGACTCATACAGCTTCCCAAAACTGAATTAAGGAGAAATAGAGAATAGACCAATCACAAGTAAAGAAATTGAAATGGTAACCAAAAACCTCCAAAAAAACAAAAGTCCAGGACCAGATGTCTTTTCTGGAGAACTCTACCAAACATTCAAAGAAGATTTAATACTTCTCCTTATCAAATTATTTCAAAAAGTCAAAGAAAATGGAATGCTTCCTAACCATTTTATGAGACCAACATTACTCTGATACCAAAACCAGACGAGAACAACAAAAAGAAGGAAAATTACAAGCCAATATCACTGATGAACATATATGCAAAAATCTTCAACAAAATATTGGCAACCAAATACAGCAATACATTAAAAGGATCATACATCATGATCAAGTGGGATTTATACCAGGGACACAGGGATGGTTCAACACCTGCAAATCAATCAATGTGATACACCACAATAACAAAATGAGGAATAAAAACCACATGATCATCTCAAGAGATGCAGAGAAAGCATTTGACAAAATCCAATATCCATTTGTAATTAAAACTCTCAATAAAATGGGTATAGAAGGAAAGTACCTCAACATAATAAAGGCCATATATGACGAACCCACAGCCAACATCATACTTAAGGGTGAAAAACTGAAAGTCATATTTCTGAGAACAGGAACAAGACAAGGGTGCCCACTCTCATTCACCCTATTCACCACTCCTATTCAACAGAGTACTGGAGGTTTTGGCCAGAGCAATTAAGCAAGAAAAAGAAATAAAATGTACCCACATTGGAAAGGAAGAAGTGAAACTCTTGCTGTTTGCAAGTGACATGATTCTATATATAGAAAACCCTAAAGAATCCACCAGAAAACTATTAGAAATAATCAACAAATACAATAAACTTGCAGGGTACAAGATCAACTTAAAAAATCAGTTGCATTTCTATACACTAATAACAAACTAGAAGAAAAAGAATTCAAGAATACAATCCTATTTACAATCACAACAAAAAGAATAAAATATCCAGGAATAAATTTAACCAAGGAAGTGAAAGACCTATACGCTAAAAACCATAAGACATTATTGAAAGAAATTGAAGACGACATAAAGAAATGGAAAGATATTCCATGCACATGGATTGGAAGAATAAACATAATTAAATGTCCATACTACCTAAAGCAATCCTATCAGAATCTCTATCAGAATCCCAATGACATTCTTCACGGAAATAGAACAAAGAATCCTAAAATGTATATGGAACAACAAAAGACCCTGAACAGCAAAAGCACTCCTGAGAACAAAGAACAAAGCTGGAGGCATCACAATCTTTGAATTCAAAATATACTACAAAGCTATAATAATCAAAACAGCATGGGACTGGCACAAAAACAGACATACAGATCAATGGAACAGAATTGAAAGCCCAGACATAAAACCACATATCTATGGACAGCTAATCTTCAACAAAGGAGTCAAGAACATACAATGGAGAAAGGAAAGTCTCTTCAATAAACGGTGTTGGGAAAACTGGACAGACACATAGAAAAGAATGAAAGTATACCATTATCTTACACCATACACAAAAATTAACTCAAGTATATTATATTATATATTTAATATATATAATTATATAATGTATATTATATTACATATTTAATATATAATTATATAATATATATAATACATATTATTTATATATATCATATATATATAAAATAGAATAGTACTCAGCTATAAAAAAAGACAAAATCATCCCATTTGCAACAACATGGATGGACCTTGAGGATATTATATTAAGCAAAATAAGACAGACGGAGAAAGACAAACACCATATTACTTCATTCATATGGAAGATATACAAATACATGGATAAAAAGAACAGATTGGTGGTTACCAGAGGGAAAGGGGGTGGGGGTCGGGGTAAAGGGGCACATATATACGGTGACGCATAAAAATTAGACTATTGGGCGTGAGCACAATGCAGTCTACACAGAAACTGATACATAATAATGTACACCTGAAATTATACAATGTTATAAATCAATATGACTTCAATAAAATAACTGAAAAAAAATTTTTCTAAATAAAAGGAGACAAAAAAAGTCACAAAGTTTTCAATTTGGCTTGGGGATGGTCCAGAACAGGGAGAGCAGCAGTCTGGAAGACAGAATAAGCACTATCATGGGGATGCTGAGATTCAGGTGCTGACATGGCATTCAAGTGGAGATATGTGGTACAAAATTCATAATAAGGGCCTAGAGCTCAGAAACACGTAAGATCTTGAGACAGCTGAAATCATGAAATTTTGGAGAATATAAAGAAAAGAAAAAACATCAAACACCTGGGGAGCCCTTACTCTTGGTGATAAGAATAAGTAGTGCCAAAAAAGAAATAGAAGAAAAGAAACAGAGACGGACAGAGACACAGAAAGAGAGATTTCCAGAAGGCAGGGTGATAAACCACAGCACCTACTGAGTAGAGCTGAGGATGAGGACTAAGAGGAGATGCCTGGGTTTGGGGTAGACGCTGTAATCAATCACTTGCTATATGCTTCTCCACTGTGGTGAGCTGATGCTCCGCCTTTTACCCATGATAAACACACTCTGGCTCACTAAATTACGGTCAGAAGCTTCTTCCCTTAGAATCAATCAGGAAGCATCAGCAGATACAGCTAATCAATCTACATCTCTTAGCAACATCATTCAATAAACGTTTGTACTCTACTCTGCACTTTGACACCCCAATTTACTAAAATTTACAGGGGTAATGTATTCCTTGGCTAGAGCCCTGAAGTTACAGATCAAGAAAATTTATTCTTATTCTGTCCTTTAGAGCCATTTTCTTCTCTGTAATAATTATGAGGTTTCATTCTGCACCTCTTCTCTGTTTATGTTAAGTAAATACTAATACTAAATAAAAGTTTTTCAAGTAATGTCAGACAAAGAATTTGATTCTAACACATTGGAGAAAAAAAAAGATTAGGAAAGATTCAGTCTTAAATTATCAAGATATATTTCTAAGTAACTTTTGGAAATTATGAAGCTATACTGGAGTTTCATGTCCTCTGTTATCTTAAATTTGATCTAATTTTAATGTCCTCTTTATAATAATTTAATAACCCATGATAGAGACAATTTCCTGTATTGTTTCAGAGCACATTGTGTGGCACCAGCATCAATAATAATCATACGTGGTTACCAGTTTGAAGGGCCAGTCTAAGAAGATGTTTGGTTATCATTTGATGAAGCCAACCTCCCAATGAGATTTTAAACTCCTTTAAAGAATGTATTTTCCCACCCAATTATTCTTTAAACTCTTCTGCGTCATGAATCCAAAAACAAAATGAAAGAGGCACAGCACCTTGCATGGATTAATAATAGATGTCAAAGAAATATGTGGCAAATGATTGGTTGATGATTGTTCCCCCACGGTTTCCAACCCTCTGATCCAATCAGAGCAGAGGTAGAAACCAGACACTGAGAAAAAAGTAACCATTAATTATAATCATTTTAGTTTCTGCACAATCTATGTGGTGTAGAACATCTGGGTAGATATTACAGACCAAGGCAGTTAAAGATAGCATATTTAACTCTCAAACAGAAATGATTACAAATTTGTTAAAATGGGATTTTCTAAAAGCAGTTAAAATGCAGTATTCTATCAATCACACTTTTAAATTTATGTTTTCCTACATGAAATTTCAAAACTTTACAATTTAAGTAGAGTCTCTTTGGTAGATTCCATGTGTCTCATGACAATGCTCTGAAAGGTCGCCAGCTCTAATGCCTCCTGGCGATTGTGAAATTCTTCTACATCCACTAAACGCAATTTTCTGCAAGAGATAAAAATGAAAAGCGATTTAAGTATGAGGGTTTTTGCATTTAATATTTTTGCTAATTAATCTCTTCTCAAAAACTATGATAATTTAGGTTTTATCATTAAAATTTGTGTTTCATAAAATTAAATATTCAAGAGCATAAGATATTCCAACTTTTAAAATAATTAACATAATTCAATTCAACAGGAACACTGTGACGTTATGAAGCCGCACTGTGAAGTAGAAGGCTGCAGTGTCTGGGATTTGATGGATAGTTTAGACTGAGTTTTGCTTTCAATCTGGAACAATTAAAACAGGAAAAGAGGCAGGGCTCAGAGTTTACAGGGCCCCCTGCTCCTAACACAAAAACTGCACCCTCTCTGCAAAGAAAGCATCCCTGATATTAGGGAGTCATGGAGTGAGGGAGTTCTCACAAATAACTAAGACCCCGTGTATCACAATCTTTTGAACCTGTCTGGTTTTAATTATTTTAGAAAAGACAGCGCTTACTCCAGTCAACGGTTTTCAATGCAACCCCTTATCTGATTACAATGCAATGGATCTTTGTAATATATGTGGTTTGCTCATTTCAGAACTTTCTCTGGCAGATTAAAATAAAAGGACAATATTACCTATTAGTATCATTGTGTTATTTACCTAAATTTAACTACAGATTCCTTCCCTACTGGAGGAACTGCTATTTGATTTCCATTGTAATTAAGTGATTTCTATGTTACCTGAAAGATAGTAAACACTATTAAAAACATCAGATTTAATCTTCACTTAAATACCAATGCAAAATCCTGGCTAGTAAACAAAACACATTTCAAATCTACTTATCTATATTCTTTTCACAAGCTAAAGTCCATCTCTTAGGTTATAATGCACTCACTACGTGGCGTCGATAATACATTAGGCACAAAATAGGTTGACCATTGCTGGAGTGCCTTTGATAACGTGTTATTCTGGACAACTGAGCAGTGTAGTGTTTTAAATAAAATACTTCTAAAATGTAGCATAATAGCACACACCAAAGGTAATCTGCTCTCCATGCTTCTTGGCCAACGTTTTCAAGCTGTTTTTCCATTTTAAAGCTGCAGCTGTCAATCAGCGTAGAGGTGCACGTGGTGTGAAGCACGCTGACTAAGAGTATTGCTAGGGAAGGAGCCCCGGAATTCGCTTTGCTTCTGAGCCACCAACCGATTTTCCCTGCATCTCCTTAGTGTTGGGGCCGAGACAGAATTCTAGGCACAAGCCAGCCATCTTTGGTGTTTTGAGATTAAAAGGTCTTTATAGAACTTTTAATGTACAACAACTTTCCCTGAAATCTCTGCTGAGAACACTTCCCATTTGGTCAATAGGCTGAATTGTTAAGAAGATGGGAAAAATACTACCTTTCCTACTTTCTCAGGACAATCTCTACAATAACCTAGCGGTAGAACAATAGTTTTAACCACTGCTTTAAAACTACGGAAAGAATCAGGAAAAAAGGTTACTCACTATCCCTTAGCTTGAACTTGGTTAGCAGAAGGAAAATGCTTGTAAGTCTCTAAAAGTTTTATGATTATGAGTCTTCTAACCACCAAAATATCTTATTCATCTCAATTTTCTATTCATAGAGCCAAATAACAGCCTCAAATCACCCAGACTGTGACCCTCAGGATCCTCTCTGAACTCTCTCTATCCCTTACCTGCGACAGCCAATCAGCCAAATTTTTGTACACTCAGCTGTCAGTCACACATCCTTCCTGCCCGCATACCCACCACCTGATCATCGCAGGCTGAAACCCACCTTGACCTGGGTCCATCACTGATTTCAAGCAGAAGAGATTTCAACAGTCCTAGCCCAACACTCTAGACTCGACACCTAGTCAGTTGCTGACTTTGATCTCTGGTTCTCAAAGCTAATCTCACTTCTTACTGGAACCAAGTTGCCCCTAAATCCCACTCCAAGTGCCCACATTTCTTGCTTGTTCCATGAATTTTACTGTTACAAATATGTCTTGTTCTTGCCAGCCCCCTCCTTTGTCCCATTCAAAGTAGCACATTTTTGTGTTCTGTGTTTGCTTTTTTCACTTATTAATCCATCCTGGAGATCTTTCCATATTAGCTTATTGAGATTTTTCTCATTTGTATTTCATAGCTGTGTAATGTTCCATTGCGTGCATGTGCTGTAACTTACTGAGCCAGTGAGCTATCGATGGATACTTGGTTGTTTCCAGTCTTTTACTTTTATAAACAAATGCAATGAGCAATAAAAGAGCCTTATACCTATATCATTTCCTACATTTCCTCTCATAAACAATAAAGAACCTTAACCCTATATCATTTCCTATATTTTCAGGTGTATTTGTAGGCTAATTTCCCAGAAGTGAGATTGCTGGATTCAAGTGTAAATGAATTTGTGATTTTAATAGCTGTAGCTGGATTCCCCTCAAAAAGGTGCCATTTCTTCAAATCTCACCAAGGAAGTATGATGTCAATATTTTGGAATTTTGCCATTCTGATAGAAATAAATGATTTCTCGGTGTACTTTTTATTTCAATGTCTTTGCATTTCTCTTATGAGTTAGATTAAGTATCTTTTTAATATGTTTAAGAGTGACTTAACATGTATCCTTTCTGAGTACAGTAAATGAATCCACAGTGTTCTAATCTAGCAATATTTTCTTGGGCTCACTTGGGTCAAATAATGAATTTTTAAAAACCCATTTTATCTTTTAAGATGAAATTCACTTTCTTAGACATCTGTCTTTTATATTCAACTATTGTAATTTATATCCTATGATAATTCCTACACTCATATATACACTATATGTACATGTGTCCTCATACATACACTATTTTTCAAGCAAAAATATCTGCTGTGCAGGTTGTGACTGCATTACAAATGCTATCTCTGACATTAAGTGGGTTCTGTAAGCTTAAATACTGAAGGACATGAATGTGCACATTCCTACCTAGACAGCATCCCTTCAGGTTTCCACACTCGTGCATTTTAGAGTTATTCAGATGATTTTTTAGGTTGTCATCCCCCAACTCACTGCCACACATAGAGATGTAATACATTTTCAAGACCTGCTGAGATTCAGGGTAAATGACTGTCACCCAGAATAAGGACACCCTGTATCTCCAATGCCAGCTTCTACTCAGAGGGGCAGCACTCATGACTGCCCACCCTTTCTTAATATTCACATAGGGAGTAAAATGACTCAAGCCTGCAAAGGCAACATAGGAGTTGATGGGGTCCTCTTTCCACCCACAGACTGCAAAGCTGCTTTCTCATTTGTCTTTATCCTGGACGCCTTGAGGTTTGCTTCAGTTGCTGCTACTAACATCTCTGCCACCATGACCATGGGCACTAATTTTGGACACATCTACTGTTTACTGTTTTCTTATCTCAGTTTTGCTACTCTTTATTTCCCTTCCTTCCTGCATTGTCTTGTCTCTTGCCTCCTGACATTGACTAACAGGCAAAGTCTAGCCCTTTATGGACAATCCTAGGCAATGGAGCCCTCCCCCAGCATCCAGGCCAGTGTGTTCTAGCAATTCCCTCCGTGAATGGATGTAAAAGAAAACAATTGTGGTGTTTTGAAAATGGAATGTATTATTGTATGTAGAATCTTTTGTGAAAGTGATATACTATACTGCATGACCTCATAACTGCAAGCAGAATTAGCTCATGGGCCTTGTCAGGGAGAGGTATTTGAGCCCCAGTACCCAAGAGAAAAGAGGTGAGAAAAACACAGGGCAGGGAGATAGCCTCTTCTTATTCTTATAAGCCAATTTCAATCAAAGAAATCCACAGTGTACAATGGAGAGCTGGAAGGATACACTTTCTAGCAGTATGTAGTCTGACCAACAAAAGCCAGTTTTATGCTATACATGTACATGCATGTGGATATACATATGTATATGGTTATATGAGGAGAAAGAAAAATATGGGAAGATACCCACTAGGTTATCATGGGTCTTGTGCTGGTTTGGTGGAAAGAAGGGCAGGTATGAGGAAAAGAAAGGCTGGTGGGAGTCAAAGTAAAGGAAAAAAGACTGCCCTTAAAAAGTGTACATGATCGGGGCTGGCCCCGTGGCCGAGTGGTTAAGTTCGCGCGCTCCGCTGCAGGCAGCCCAGTGTTTCGTTAGTTCGAATCCTGGGCGCGGACATGGCACTGCTCATCAGACCACGCTGAGGCAGCGTCCCACATGCCACAACTAGAAGAACCCACAACGAAGAATATACAACTATGTACCAGGGGGCTTTGGGGAGAAAAAGGAAAAAATAAAATCTTTAAAAAAAAAAAAAAGTGTACATGATCACACTTATGTACTGATGTAAATTACATAAATAAAGACATTAAATTAAAATGTGTTAAACAAAGGAAGAGAGGGAGAGAGGGATGGAGTGAGGGAGGGAAGGGGCCTTGAATACCACAAACCCACAGTCATTTTACCTGTGGGAGAGCAAGGGACGAACTAGGGAGCCTCTGGTCGGATGGTGGCAGAGCTGGGGCAATCCTGGATGGCTTTGCTTCCTGAGAGCAGACCCCAGGAACAGGGTGAGGGTTAGGTGCTCCTGTGCACTGAGGATCTGAACTTTGGAAGGAGTTCAGAGAAGCTGGTTGGTGATGCCCTCCCTAGTGTGTATGTCCAGGGGTTTCCCAAAGCAGACAACAGCTGTGCTTCTGAAACAACCACAACTCTTAGCTATGATTTGCTGGTCTTTGCTGGTCTGTGGGAGGCAGAAAAAATGTTCTCCTTTATCGTACTCTCATGCTATAAGGACAATACAAGCAATAAAAGCCAGGAGACCCTGGAGATCATGTCACAGCACCAGACCACCTTGGAGACCAGGGTATCATCTCTTTTATTATAAGGCAGGAACAATCCAGGTTTTGAGGGGGCACAAGGGAGGCCTTCTTTAAGAAAAATAAGATAAATCTGTATTACTTTTGCACATTTTATAAAAACACATGTCCATGGGTGCATATTGTTAGGACAATATTGCTAGGACCCCCAGTGCCTTGGAAGGGGTGCTGCAAGGGAGGGGATATGAAGCTAGAAGTTCTAAACTTGGAGGCAAACCATCCTCAGCCCTAGGGCCAAGCTCTTTAGCTCCACAGCACCATCAGCCTCCACACCCAGCTCTGCCAAGCACTCGCCACGCCCAGCTGCACCATCCCACCACAACAGTGCATATGAGGTCATGCATGATCCCAACAGTCACCCAGGAACTTTACTTCATGCCGTTCACACAGGCAATATTCCTAGGTTTCCAAACACTATAGATGAGTGTAGCAGCTAATGCTCTGTGGGATTTAAAACAGGCATGACAATTCAGCCCCTTAACTATGATTATCCCTTAGAGTATGTGTGGTAACGGGGTGGGTAGGATTGGGTCAGAGATGAAAGGTGACGTTCACTGGTTCTCTATATATGTCTATGTTGTTCATTTAAAACCATATTTAAATACTTATGTTTAAATTTGTCATTTTTTTCTTAATTTGCAACTAAAAAAGTAAAAGAAAGAATTAAGATGTGCTAAAATAACTTTCAGGGGCCAGCCTGGTGGCGTAGTGGTTAAGTTTGCGCGCTCCACTTCAGCAGCCCAGGGTTCGCAGTTTTGGATCCTGGGCACAGACCTACATACCACTTATCGAGCCACACTGTGGCAGCATCCCACAAATAAACTAGAGGAAGACTGGCACAGATGTTAGCTCAGAGACAACCTTCCTCAAGCAAAAAGAGGAAGACGGCAACAGACATTAGCTTAGGGCCAATCTTCCTCACAAAAACATAAAAATACAAAAAAAAATAAAATAACTTTCATCTCTCCTTTAAAAAAGTCCAATGAGTCCAGAAATACTCACTTAAAAGTACCGTGCCACAAATCCAGCACAGCCAGCATCGTAGGGTTCATTGCGTTCAGGTGATCCCTAATATAACTGCTTGCAGACAGAAAAGATTTCCTCCAAGGTTTTGGAAGAATTTCCATCCTGAAAACAAAGAGAAAATATTTAGTTATCGTCTTTAAAAATCAAAAGTATTTTTATAGTCAATGTACTTTTTTAGTTGTAATGGTTTAAGTTTAATAAAAAACATGATGTATCCCTAATGGTAATAACAAAACATACAATTACGTTTAAAATATATAAAAGTCATACTCATTATGGTTTAGTATAATTTCAGGGTAATAATTAATACATTTGAAATTAGATTTAATTCTTTAACACATAAGGTAATTAATTTTTTTCTCTAACTACCTGATCCTATTGAGTCCACAAATAACTCATAATGATCAAACAGTAGCCAGCTATGCTTCATAAATATCTTGAAAGATTCTCTTAATTTCAGGACATAAAAAATTTACATTTTTCCTTTATTTTTAAGATATTTTAAGGATATAGTCCAGTCTGCCTTTGGAAATCCCCTTGAACTTCACCTTTGTTAATGTGTAAAGGTCATTTACAAAAGCACAAACACTAACATTCCTACTTGAAGACATTTATTCTGGAACTCCCATGACATGAACAGTCATCTTTTGTATATTGCAGATGTGTCATGTTCATCTTTCAGAGTATATTTAAACATTGACATTTTATGTCTATAATTTTTCTACTCTCATTGATTTTAAACACTTAGTCTTGCTTTATCATAGAGTAAGTTTAATTTAGTTTTTCAGTTGTGGCTATACCACCTTCACAATGACAAAGGATGACTTTTGTCTATCCCCAGTAGAAAAGCTGTTCTCCATAGAAGATGTGTTGGAAATGGCTACATGACTGGTTTTTTTTTTTTCTCATTATGGGAAACAATTTGGGGCACTTTTAAATGATATGAAGGAAACAAAGTAAAACTGAATTGGTTACTTAATCATACAAATATAAGCTCTATTCTTCAAACCCATTAAGAGATTTATTCCTAAATGTTAATTACTTTACGGAAAATATATAGGAAGTGGATTTTCCCATTGTGTTCTATATTTTAATCCATGTAATAAATTGAAATATATTCTATATACTCATATTTTTATACAACATTCCCAATGTGTTTGTGGGCATTCAAATTGCCATCAAGCTTTTATATCCCTATTAATCTGAAGCCTGTGCTAGGAGCTGTGGAGATACAAAGATCTATATTCTTTCACCAAGGTACTTATGTTTTAACCACCCAGGTGTCCATCTATGTGTCTCTTTGTCTACCCAACTTTCCATCAATTTGTAAATGTAACACATTAGGGCTTAAATACATAAATAAATAAACAAAGATAGGAAGAACAATCAGTTGCACATATGAAGTATGTAAATAAACACACATACATACATGAGAAGATATAACTGGTGTACAAATACAGACACATACACAGGAATGGTCACATAACCAGTATTCGTAGAACAATGTGATTGCTTACTCAGCCCGATGGGGTAGAAGTTCACCTGCCTGTTTATCATCTTCTTTTTCTCTAGGATCTTTTAAAACAAAATCAACTAGAAGAAAATTGAAAAGTTATGATCAATAACCTTATACTAATTGTAGTATACCTCAAAGCAATTGCAAAACTAATTTCATTGAATTAATTCTTTATGTTATGTTTTCTAAAATAATGAGCAATTTGTGCATTTACAAATAAGAAAATGTTTTAAATTTTATGAGAAAATCTGATGTCTCTGTCTTTGAGAGTGTATGTTCCCTTTCTTAACAACGTCCCTGTTCTTTCATTTGAGATGATAATTTCTTTTAATATTACATTTTCCTTTATAGCTATTCCATCAGAAGTAGTTCTCGTTGAACTAAAGGTCAATAATACAGAGCGGCAATAGTTTCCCTTCACTGAGGAAAGATACAAATTGCCTCGTTGTCTTTTAAATTGCTTAGGAGCACAAAACAATCTTGTTATAAAAATCAGTAAAGTGAGCTATTTCGCTTTTGTCCTCTGTGGTCTCTAATTCACATTTATCTAATTTTCCTGCCTGTCCTTCAAGATGCTATTTCTAAAATGCCAACATGTTATTACCCCTCAGCTTAAAATCCTTTAGCATCTTCTCTTTAAGTGCTTCAGAAAAGCATGTAAGGCTCTTCATATTCTGTCGCCTTCCCAAAGATGCACCCTCTACTTTGGCCAGCAGAACTGCTTACAAGCCTGGAACAACCTTTCATGTGTGTCCGCCATTGCTCACACCATTTCCTTGGCCCAGCATGTTCCCCAGTACACTGTTCATCCTTCAAGACTCCGTTCAGGTGGCCCCAGAGTCCTTCCCAACAAGTGGGGCATGACTTTTTCTCCCTTAGAGCGGGTCCTCCATTTCCCTCCTCACTGCACCTACTACTCTGATATGTCATTTAGTGATTTGTCCATCTCCCTCATTACACTATGAACTTTAGAGGTAAGGATTTGGCTTTTTATTTTTATATTACCATGACACTCAATAGGAGTCTTAAATGCAATGAATGCTTTTCTCCCTGAGGGGTCCCCAGGCCTCTCCAAAACATTATGATTTCTTCAACTCTGAACATAACATCAATTATACCAGGTTTACTAACACAACCAATTGGAGAACCTTTTTAAAAAGTATAGGTTCAAAAGTATCAATTTTAAAAAGTATAGCCCTGACTCTAGAGATTTTAATTCAGATGGGTCCAGAAATTAGTATTTTAAAAACGATTCTGATGATTAGTCAGTCTTAGAATCTATTGTTCTATATCACGAGTTAACAAACTTTCCACGTAAAGGGGCCAGATTGTAAATATTTTCAACTTTGTGAGCCACAAAGTCTCAATCATAACTATTTAATTCTGCTCTCATAGCTCAAAAGCAGCCAAAGGCAATATGCAAATGAATGTGTGTGGCCGTGTTCTGATAAAACTTTATTTACCAAAACAGGCAGTGGGCAAGACTGGGCCTGTGAGCTGTAGTTTGCCAGCTCCTGGTCCATAGCAACAATTTTGTAATTAATCACATTCTAATTTATGATATCAGCAATGTTAATGTTAACTAAGTAGTTAATTAATGTTAATTAATTACATGTTAATTAATATATCCCTACTAATAGAAAGAGTTTTTAAAAAAAGTTTTGTTATACTTTATTAATGAAATTTGCCTACGATCTTAAGCAATGTAACAGCAATACAAGAAAGAGCATAATAAATATAATAAACAGTTACAAGTGTAGGTATTGACTTTCTATTAAAAAAATTTATCCTTAATGAGTCACATATTCAAATTAGAAAGCAAGGAGAAATACCGATTTACCTATGGATTTTTTTACACTAAGAAGGTAATCTTCTCTCATTTCATCAGATAGTACAAGTATGCTGTTAGTGAGGACTTTCAGATGTTGGGGAACTAAATTCAATACATTCTCTAGCCAAGAATCTTCCATTGGGGCTACATGGTCCGTATCAATTCCATGGTGAATGTAATAGTAATATCTCTACATAAAGGAGACCAGAAATGTAGATGAGTTTAGTACTATAACAAAAGAAGTGTGTTTATCAAAAATGAAACTACAAAGCAAAATTAAAACTTTACGAGAACAAAGTATTTACAAATCACAAAAATACATTTTATGTAATTCATGTAGGCATTATTTGAGATCTCCTAAATTCAAAAAAATATATATTTCATGAAAATTAAAGCTCTTATCTTAGTTCATAACTCCATTTTAAAACATAAAGTTATACTACCAAATCTATGAAGTACTGAACAGAGCACACGTGGCAGTAGAGTTCAGTGTTTTATAAACATGTGAAAATTTGGTATGCCAGTTTTTATCCTTTTCTTACTGATCATCAGAATTTGATCTTAAAGCCTCATGTGAATCAGTATTCCTAAACATGAATCTCAGAAATGTTACACAACAGGATTTAGGAAACTCCCAACTGGCCTATTAACATTCCACACTAGAATTTTATAGCTGCTATTAAATGTGTGCATCAAATATTCATTTTAAGACCAGATAGTATTTCTCTAATAATAGACATTTAACTTCAATATATTTTCACAAGAAGTTTTTATATGTCACTTATTAGAAAAATATTTAAGCATCAAAATACTTTCAAATTAGAAATGCTAAAATCTTTGATATTTACATTTTTAAAAATTCTGTATTTGAAATACTCAGAGAATTACTATTTCTACAGTAAGTTAATATGCTCTGTAATGTGTACATTATGTAATCAGGATAATATCTCATAGAAGAATAAAGACGTAGAATGTCTCTCTCTACAAGGCAGAGGCTAGCTATAATGAAAGGAGCAGCTAAACCTGAGACTCTTGCCTAAGACTGTGGGCTTAGGCAGCAAGAGAGAGTGACTTCCTTCATTAACCCAGGAGAGCAACTTTATGGAACTCTGCATTCACTCCTAGAACCACAGAGCTTCACAAGGGAGCAGCAGAGAATAAGTCAAAAGCATAAAAGTATCTCCAAGTGCTTTTTTTACTTTCAATAATACTGACAAAAGAAATAGCTCCTTACCAAGATGTCTTTCTCTATTGCAGAGGTGGTCTGCTTTGAAAATGGGCTTTCATCAGGGGTAGGTGAGTTTAAGACAGCATCTTGTTGCCTAAGAAAATGATAAACACACTATTCAAATGCGTATAAAGGGCAGTTAGAACAGAAACTAATAGATATGAAAACAGCAGGACTGTCTTATTTAAATCATAAGAAAAAATGAACTGTTGAACATTTTATTAACAGTATACATATTGGTTTGGTACCATATTCCTCCCAGAATTCTTTCTCCTTATTTGTAGAGAGACAGTTATACTGGAAATGATTTGCAGTACCTAATTCAGAGACCACACCCTTCTTGATGGGCTTTACTCATTCTTCCTCATTACTCTAAAATCAAGCTCTCTTTTCTCTGAAATTTTATAAGAGTGTTCTCGCCTTATTCCTAAACTATGTATGGTTACTTATAAATATGAGGTTTAAAAGAGCACTGATGGAGACGTTGTGGAGAAAAAGGAACCCTTATTACACTGCTGGTGGGAATGCAAATTGGTGCAGCCACTATGGAAACAGTATGGAGATTTCTCAAAAAATTAAAAATAGAAATACCATATGACCCAGCCATCCCACTGCTGGGTATCTATCCTAAGAACCTGAAATCAGCAATTCCAAAAGTCCCACGCACCCCTATGTTCATCGCAGCATTATTCACAATAGCCAAGTCATGGAACCAACCTAAGTGCCCATCAACTGATGATTGGATAAAGAAGATATGGTATATATATACAATGGAATATTACTCAGCCATAAAAAAGGATAAAATTGTCCCATTCACAACAACATGGATGGACCTTGAGGGAATTATGTTAAGTGAAATAAGCCAGATAGAGAAGGATGAACTCTGTATGACTCTGCTCAGAGATAGAAGTTAAACATGTAGACAAAGAGAACAGATCAGTGGTTACGAGGGGAAAGGAGGGGTGGGGGTGGGCACAAAGGGTGAAGAGGTGCACCACCTACAACATGACTGACAAATAATAATGTACAACTGAAATTTCACAAGGTTGTAAACTATCATAATCTTAATAAAAAGTTTAAAAAAAAAAGCACACTGATGGAAAAGACTTTACATTTGGTTTTGCAGAAGACACAGATGCATTCTTCAAAAGACCATTCCTCAGACTTCTAGAGACATACAGTACAAGTCAGCAGTGAGTGACATAGAGGCTCATATGCTCCTTTGTATTTATTATTGGCTAGAAGTTTATATCACACTATAATATTTATAGCTACAATTCAATTCAAAATCTATACCAGATATGAACCACAATTCATGTCTTCTTACGTTCCATTTTGCAGAAAGGCATAGTTCAGGAAAAACAACAAGTTGTTCTGAGATAGCTTTAACCTCTTTATCATTCAATGTATTATGTTCTGGATCCCAACTTCACCTGGGATGCTGATCAGGTCAGTGATGCTGTATGATAAAATACTCCTTCCCACTCCTGCTGTCCAGTGAGTAGAGGCTGGAGGTTTGTTGAATATCTGTCTGAGACACCATACCAAGGTAGGTACCCAGAATGGGCCTTCTAACTTAGACTTTTGCAAACCTAGGAATCCAATACTTTGTGAACTTTACACTTATTCTTTTCAATAAGATGGACCAGAGAAAAGAGTCAAGGCACTGTCTCAGTAACATCTCAGGTGATGTCTCAGTTTAATCAGTACACAGCAGGTGCTCAATGAACCATTCTCAAGTGAGGGAATAAGAGTATGAAAGGAGGGGTGGGAGATCTTCAAGGTATTCTGTAACTGGAGAGAGAAAGGTTGATTATTCCAACTACAAAAGTAATCACCTCACTATTTTGTTGATTGTACAGTAAAGAGGTACTAATATGACAGCAACATAGTTCAGGAATCAAGACATCTGGGTTCAGATTCTGCCACTATAAAGTAGATGACCTTAATAACTGGGTTATTGGGGGATTTTTAATAGCAGACATGCTCATCTTATCTACCTGCTGAATCCTGAGCATCAAACAAACTTCATCCTCTGTGTGAGTAAGGCCTGCCTAGAAGGATGCAGCAAGCTTAGGGTAGGTGAGGAGGAAGAAGGCTGGGGGCCCTGGGAACTGCTGGAGAAGTTCCTGAAGTCAGAACGAAAATCCTTCAGCTATAAAACTCTGTGATTCTATCATTCTGCGGCTACAGGAAAAGATTTTGTTCCCTGGGAAAAACAACAATAGAAGCCTTTTACCGATCACCTAGTCAGACCCTAAATGTCTCACATATATTATCTCTACTCTAATCTTCACACCTGTTGTTAAAGACACAATGGGATAATTATCCCCACTTCACAGATAAAACTAAATGACAGAAAGATTAAATAACTTCCCCTTTGTCATACAGTTAATTAAGTATGAAAACAAGAATTTGCCCATCCATACATACTTCCAAACTGCCATGCTCTTTCCAACAGAAAAACATTCCTTTCAGAAATAAAATAATCAATATAGGAGACACTTTATCTAGTTAAAAAGAAAACATGATGTACTTATTTCTCAAAAGTGAAAAGAAATATATCAATTTTTTCTTTATTAAATCAATAGAGGTTTTGGTTCAAGATGGTGGCATAAATAGCCCTTTTTTCAAGTTTCCCTGTGAAAATGCTTGTAAAATAATTTTAACCAACGATTGTGAAGAGACTAGAGGGTCATCAACTGAGAGATATTTCAACAAATTTTTGGAACATTAAAAGATGATAGAAGACAGATGAAGCAGAGTTGAAAACACCACAGCCCATAACTCACGCAGGAAGGAAACCAGTCTGCCTAGGAGACCCATAGAAAAGGCTCTGGTCTTGCAGTCAGCAGATCCCAAAGGGAGAAATGAGTAGAAAGGCTGAAAACATGGAAGTTGTCTAATAACTTTCTGCCAGCAAATCAGACAACTTAAATAAAAAGTGTATTCTGCATAAAAAAAATTTTAAAGTACCAACATGACTCAAGAAGAAATAGTAAATCTGAATAGATCTATAGTGGGTAAACTAATTGAATTAGTAATTAATAATCTTCCCACAAAGAAAAGTTCAGGTCCAGATGGCTTCATTAATAAATTCCATCAAAAAGTAAGGAAAAAATAATACCAATTCTACACAAACTCATTTAAAAAATAAAGGAGGTAAACACTTCCCAACTCATTTTATGAGGCCAGTAGTGCCTTGATACAAAAGCCAGACAAAGATATCAGAAGAAAAGTACAGACTCATATCACCTATTAACATAGACTTGAAACTCCTTAACAAAATATTAGGAAATCAAATCCAGCAACATATAGAAAGGATTATACACAATGACTAAGTGAGAGGAACGCAAGGTTTCTTTAACATATCAAAAGCAATTAATGTAATATACCATATAAATAGACTAAAGGACAAAAACCAAATGATCATCTCAATGGACACTGAAAAAGCATCTGACAGAAATCCAGCACCCATTTATGATAAAAACTCTCAACAAACTAGGAAAAGAAGGGAACCTCCTCAACCTGATAAAGAGTATCTTAAAAACCTACAACTGACATCCTACATAAATATGAAAGACTGAAGGCTTTTCCCCTAAGACTGGGAATTCCATTCTCACCAATTCTATCCAACAATGCACTGAAGGTCCTAACAAGTGCAAAATGGAAAGAGAAGGAAACAAAAGGCATCTAGATTGGAAATGGAGTAGCATAAGTATCTTTATTTTTAGACAACACGATTGTATATACAGGAAATTCTAAGGCATCTTTTTAAAAGCTCCATAGGGGCTGGCCCCATGGCCAAGTGTTTAAGTTCACACACTCCACTTTGGCGGCCCAGGGTTTGCTGGTTAAGATCCTGGGCACAGACATACACACTGTTCATCAAGCCATGCTGTGGTGGCATCCCACATAGAAAAACTAGAATGACCTACAAGTAGGATATACAACTACGTACTGGGGCTTTAGGGAGAAAAGGAAGAAAAAGAAAAAGAAGATTGGCAACAGATGTTAGCTCAGGGCCAATCTTCCTCACCAAAAAAATAAATAAATAAATAAAGGATAAAAAAAAATAATAAATAAAAGCTCCAGAACTAGTAAACTAGTGTAGTAATGTCTTAGGATCTAAGATCAAGAAGCAAAAATCAATTGATTTTTCTATATACTGGCAACAATCAATCAGAAAATGGAATTAAATAATTCCATTCACAATAACATCAAAAGTAAAAATACCTAGGAAAAACTTTTTTAAAAGAAATACAAAACTTGTATGTTAAAAATACAAGACACCACTGAGCAATTAAAGATCTAAATAAACGGAGAGAAATAACATATTTACGGACTGGAAGACTCAATACTATTGAAATGGCCATTCTCCCAAAATTGGTCTACAGATTCAATGCAAAGTCCCTAAATCCCAGTAGGCTACTTTTCTTTTTGAAGAACTGATAAGCTGATCTTAAAATGTATACAGAAATGCAAAAGACCTAGAGTAGCCAAAACAATTTTGAAAAAGAATAATAAATTTTGTGCACTTAAACTGTCTGATTTCAAAACTTACTATAAGGATCAAGACAGCACGGTAGCGGTGTAAAGATAGACACATAGATCAATGGAACAGAAGTAGAACCCCATATATGGTCAAATGATTTTCCATAAAGGTGCTAAGGTAATTCAATGGGAATAGTCTTTTCCACAAATGGGGCTGAACATATGAATATTTATATGCAAAAACTTGAACTTCAACCCTTACCTCACACCACAGATACACCATTGAAATAAATCATGCACAAAAATGTAAGAGCTAAAACTAGAAAGCTTCTAAGAAAATATAGGAGAAAATCTTTATGACCTTGTGATAGGAAAAGATTCTCAGATAGGACTCCAAAACCATGAACAATAAAAGAAAAAAATGATAAATTGAGCTTAATCAAAATTTAAAACTTTTGCTTTTCAAAAAAATACCATAAGGAAAATGAAAAGATAAGACACAGACTGGGAGAAAATATTTGCAAATATATATGTGATAAAGGACTTGCATAGGAAATATATAAAGAACTCTTACAGTGCAATAATAAGACAAACAATCCAATAAAAAGAAGGGCAAAAGACTTAGACACTTCACCAAAGTAGTTATACGAATGTCAAACAACCACAAGAAAGGATATCCATCATCATTAGTCATTAGTCATTAGGGACATACAACTTAGAGCCATAATGAGATACAATAACACATGTACGAGAATGGCTAGAATGGCAAAACAAACCAAAAAACAAAGTGTGGGCAAGGATGTGGAGAAACTAGAAGCATCTTCAGACACTGCTTGTGGGAATATAAAACAGTATAGCCACTTGGAAAAGTTTAGCAATGTCTTAAAAACTTAAACATACACCTACTATACAACTCAGCATCTCTACACCTAGGCATCTACCAGGAGAAATGAAAACATATGTCCACAAAAAGATTTGCATGCAAATGTTTATAACAGCATCAGTCAAACAGCCAAAAACCAGAAACACTAAACTAGACAAATGGATTCCAAAAAGATACAAGTTATATGATTCCATTTATATGAAATTTTAGAAAAGATAAAGCTGTAGAGACAGAAAGCAGATCAATGACTGCCTGGGCAACCAGTGGTAGAAAGGATTAACTGAAATGGGCATATGGGAACTTCTGAGGATGATGGAAGTATTCTACAAGTGGATCTTGGAGAAGGTTGTGCAACTGCAGAAATCTGCTAAAATTCATTCAACTGTACCTTTAACATGGATGAATTTAATGGTATATAAATTATATCTCAATAAGGCTGGTTTCTTTTAAAGCCTATCTAGAAGCCTTTAAAAATGAAATGTTCAAAAAAAAAGGAAAAGACAAGTTGACAGCACAAACACATTGCAAAGTAATGACAAATAAAGCAACATAGGCTTCTCATCTACAATAATACACGCCATGGTGGCTATAGCTGATAATATTGTATTGTATAATCAAAATTTGCTGAGAGTAAAACTTAAGAGTTCTCACCAAAAAACAGAAAGGTAAATCTGTGAGGTGATAGACATGTTAATTAACTTGAATGTGGGGTCCTTTCACAATGGGTACATACATCAAATCATCACACTGTGCACTTTAACTACATTGTAATTGTATTTGTCAATTATACCTTAATAAAGCTGGGAAAAATAAGACATGCCAAAAATAATGCTTAATGTTTTTCAATCTAATGTTTTCCAGATGTGTAGGGTAAAAATTACTATTATCCTTTAACCCTGTAGCCAGCTTAATCATTAATTAAAGAATAAGGACAAAATTGAGACCTTTACAGAAATGAAAGTGTCAAGTTTACTCTGAACAGATCCTCACTGAAACAACTACTAAAGGATAAACTTCAGCAAAAAATAAAATGAACCCAGATGTGAAGATTGGAATGCTAAGGCAATTTTCTAAGAAATTAGAAAGACTTTAGTAAATCTAAGTAAGTGTTAAATTAAAAAAAAAAAAAGAGTATAGAGAATTTAAGGACTTGGTAGAACTAAAATACTATAGAAATATTGGTAGAAATGAAATAAACAATAGGGGCCGGCCCCATGGCCAACTGGTTGAGTTCCCATGCTCAGCTTCAGTGGCCCAGGGTTTCGCTGGTTCGGATCCTGGGCGCAGACATGGGACCACTCCTCAGGCCATGCTGAGGCGGCGTCCCACATGCCACAACTAGAAGTACCCACAACTAAAATACACAACTATGTACTGGGGGAACTTGGGAAGAAAAAGCAGAAAATATTAATTAACTAATTAATTAATTAAAATTAAAAGATAAACAATAATCACATGGAAAATGCAGGGGAAAGTTCAGAGCTAAGTTAAAGCATTCCAAGGTCCTTCTGTGATATTCATGGGGAAGACAGATAAAATGAATTTTAAACTTTAAAAAATATAAATTACAATATGTGGTTTGAAATGTTGGGGTAACCACTAAAAGAACAGAAATATATTTGATAACTTTTAAGCCAATAGGAAAAAAGGGAGAAGAGGGAAACTTCAATTCAGTAGAAAGCAAAAAAAAATAAGCAAAGGCAACATATCGTCAATAAGAAATTAAAAATAAATTGGTAGAAGTTAAGCCACATACATAAGAAACTATAATGGGATTAAACATGCTATTGAAGTACAGAAACTCCAATAAGTCCATCCATGCCCTGTTTATAAAAAGCAAAACTAAAAAAGACAAAATATCGTTAAAAAAGAGACTTCTGTTTCTTACAACCCAGCAGCAAAGATACTTGAAAAACCTCCCAATACCATTCTATAAATACTGGATATGTCACAAAGATCCTTTTGAATGCATAGCTGGGCTCACAGAAAGAAAGGAAATATTCAGGAGGAAGAAAACAATGGAATGGCAAGGCAGAGCACTCCTTAAAAACCTGAGGCCATGGCGGCCGTTGTGGGGGCTGGGCCTCAGACTTCAACGCCCATGTTGGTCAGGAGACAATTCTTAGGCCTGAGGGAAATGAGAATTCAAATTGAGACCCCTGTACTAAGCTGAAACCCAAGATGCACTCTATCCTCAACTACAGGAGGACCAGAAATGACAAGCAAAGGGAACTGTGTCAAGAAAGATCATGTGTCCTGGCCAGGACACAGGGTAGAGAAAAAGTGGCTTCTAAGAAATTGTAACCAGAAGCCTACAGGTCCATGGTTTTGGGTGTTGATTTTACCCTGTTTGAGGGATCTAAGAGTGCTTAATCCAAGAAAGAGATATGAGGGCCAAGCTGGCAATATTGCAGTGGCGCCTGGCAAAAGCAAACTCCAACCCCCTTGAGTGGAGGCACACACCCACAGTCCAGCTGCACAGGACCCCACAAAACCCCTGCCCCTGGTAAGCACATAGCACCCACTGTCCTCCCTTCCAGATGGCCATCCTGCCAGTAAAGCCCCATGCGGGCAGAGTAAAACGGGGTTTCTGTGGGTGAGTCACCTACTGCAATGTGTCATGAAACTCCATTTGTTCACAGATGGCAGTGTGTGTGCCTTGAGAGTCACAGTCAAAGAAAGAGGGTACTGAGCAACCAGCACAGAGCTATGAGGAAACAAGCAAAGAGGATCTAGTGACTTGCATCTGCCTTGCCCTCCATAAACAGATCTAAAATTCAGACCAGGCCGAGCCCGGGCTCTGCTCATACCCTGATCATTTCGCCCCAGTTCTTTCCTTTTCTATAGGAGACTCACAATGCCACAGAAGTCACCACACCACCTTAGCAGAAGAGATGGGGAAAAAAACTACCCCATCCACCAACCACTAGGTCTGCAACCAGAATCCCAGTCGTTCTGCTCTCTCAGCCAACATCTAGCATAACATGGGTGCTTTTTCAGTTCATGATATTTAAAAGTGGGATGCCCTTAATAGGGTTAAGCTCATTCTTTCATTCTACATTTATCCCCTGACCTCATTCCAACAAGGCTTTGAGGCATCCTTAGAGAGGCATAGAATTCTTATATTTTGGATGAAAATTTCCCAGGGGCTCAAACTAGGGTAACAGTTACTAGTTAGCTTATAGAACTTACATAATGACATTAACAAGAGTGCTTCTAAAGTTTTCTCGTTCTTTATGTGGAGATTTGCTCTTTGATTTGGAAGTAGATGGTCCAGCACAACTGTCATCAACTTGGTCTAGTAATTTGCCCCTTTTTCCAACGTGTTCCATGTATTCAGCTTGAATTTTAAAAATCACAAGTTAGTCATCTAAAAAGTAAGCTAAGACATTTCAATAGTTAGAATAAAATGCCAAAGCACCTTTCAACAAAAAACTACATGCTTTAAGTTCACAAGTAACTATAATTTATTTTCTTTAACTATGGGGAAGTTAAACTAGTCTTGTTTAATGTCACCATAATAGAAACCTGTGACTATTTTAAGAATATTCAATTAATTTATTTTCTATTTTGATTAATATGCTAATAAATGCAAACTTTCAATTATATTTGCATAGAATCTTAAAAGGAACAAGATTAAAATTATGATAAAAATAGAATACAAAACTATTTCAGGAAGTTTAAAGAACCATGATGAAAAAATGTTAACATTCAATGTAATCAATCTGATGAGTCAAAATAATAAAAATTATTAAAATGACTTATTTTTGGAAGTAAGGTTTACAATTTACCAAAATCTCTTTTAGAAAAAAATTCTTAGTCTTTGCAGAGGCAAATTCTGACTACAATAAATCAAATTTTTATTATAAGCATTCCAATTCCTAAACTATCAGCTTTTATAGCATTTACAACAGCCTGAAATAACTAAGACTGGAATCAATTATTTTCTAACGGAAAACATTTGGAATAAATTTTTCTATTTGATATAAACGTCACTTCAGTTTTACAATTTCACTACTCTATTAACTAAATGTTGTAGGATTTTTTTCTCTAGCAAATTTCCTTAACTCTAAGTTAGAATATTAAAGCTCTTACCATATGACTGTTCATTTTTAATACTAAACTGTTCTGGAATATCACTGTCCTGCTTTATACTCAAATGGAATGACGGAGCTGCCTGCTGCCACTGGGGCTTTGTACTCACCTGAAATATGAAATTTAAGTAGCATTAATAAAACAAGATAAGAAAAAACTTTTTTCATGAAATGCATGAGTATTTATAAACATACATTTTCTCAACCAAATCAGGACATCTGGAAAGAAGACACAAACACTCAACAGCAAATCTTACTCAAGCCCACGAATGGCTGTGGTGGTAACATTTGGGAGCCATTACCAAAGGCCCCAATGCTAGTTTGATGTGGACACCAGTTACCCAACACTGGGGTGTTCATTCCAGAGAGTCTACTTCCCCCCAGATATTAACATGTTTTTTAAGCCTTCCATTTTAATGAGGCACTCTCTGTTGGTCTCCACCGCTAATGAGTTCCACTGCATTCCAGCTCCAAAAGGTCTTCCTGTTCTCATGGCTTTAAGTGGCTCTGGAGTATTCTGGAAACTCACAAATTTATTCCATCATTTAAGGCAGGGGTCATAAATTCTTATACAATTTGAGCAGGTATCATAAAGGAGAGAGGAAGGCTAATGATGACAGCTAATTAGCACTCAGCTTCAGCGCTGGGAAACAATGGAGAGTGGGACTGTGGCAGATGGAAGAACACCTACATCTTTAAAAAGGCAACAACTAATTAACTCAAGCCAATTATTGCAATACCAGAACACAGACCCATTGTTACTGGAACATATGACTCTTAAATAAACCCAAATGAGTGGATTTTAAAGTAAAATGTACATATTTTTTAATGTTGACAATTGAGTCTGTGTCTCCTTTCAGCTGCAGACCAACTTGATAGCCCATGCTTGTACTGGCTTCTCCTTCTTTCCAGTTTTATTCTCCTCAATCCCTTATTCCCGGTTCCAAATAAACTACCCGCACACCGGTCCTTGTTTCATGCTCTTTTTCTGCAGGAAAACAGGCTACAACAACTTATAAGTCAATGCTTTTCCATCCATCCGTCTGCCCTTCCATTGTTCCAGTCTCATCTTGCTCCATAAAGGATTTCAGATTCACGGGAGTGCTATGAGTGAGTGTACAGAATCAGGTCACCAGCCCACAGAGGCTGGGAGCCACCAGTGCTGCGTTACCTTGATTGTAACAACAAAGATCACCTCTGGAAGCATGAAGCCCTGGAATGAAATCGCTCTAGGTCTTAATTACTGCTAGAAAATTTCATCTGTGTGCAAACCTTAATATTCAAAGGAAAACACTTTTTTTCTAATCAACGGATTTTTAAAAACATCTCTTAAAAATATTATTTCCCTTAAAACACATAAAACTCAAAGAATGCTGAAAAAATGTAAGACAGCCAAATACGAACGTAAAACCATATTTACATCAGCCAACAAAAGCATTTCAGACTATTATATGCCACCAACAGGAAAAGATTATTACACAATTCAACTTGGCCACTGAATATTAAATATGGAAATTTAAATTTTTACATTTCCAAACCTATATACTAACAAGACACAACAAACTAAGGGCAATTTTTATTTTCTTTTAGTTTTAAAATGTGCTAAATTTTTACAGAGAAAATAAAATGTCTATTCCATTTTAGGTCTTGTCTTTTAAACTAGAAAATTTAAGATAGATTTTGCAGAACTAGGGAAAATATGCTATGGCTCAATTTTACAGAACTTGGCTTGATGATCTGGCATTATTAGTAAGAACACATTTTCAATGAAAATATGTATTTTGAAATGTTCAAGATAATTCACCTAAGAATATTAACTCAAGTTTTCTAAGTAAAAAATGTCCTCCATTTTAAATGATCAAGAATCTTCTCTATATAAAGCAACATGAAGTCAACTTCATAGTCTGCTCTCACCTTTTAAAATATCTTTCAAAAAATAATGCTTTGTATGAACCTTGAAAATATTATGCTAAGTGAAATAAGCCAGACCCAAAAGGACAAATATCGTAGGATTCCACTTATACGAGGGACCTAGAGGAGTCCAAATAAACAGAGACAGAAAGTAGAATGGTGGTTTCTAGGGGCTAGGGGAAGGGAGAATGGGGTGTTAGCGTTTAGTGAGTAAGAAGTCTCAGTTTGGAAAGATGAAAGAGTTCTGGAGATGGATGGTGGTGATGATTGCACATATGAATGTACTTAATGCCAATGAATTACAGTTCAATTAAAAATGGCTAAAATCGTAAGTTTTGTTATGCATAATTTATCACAATTTAAAAAAATAATGTTTTCATTGAACCTTCATTTAAGCTCAATTTCCAGGAGTCACAAGAACATAACTCAATGGCACTAAACTCAACATAATTACTAGATGGTAAAATTTATTATGGTAAAGTTCATCTTACCTAGCACCTATCAACTGAAAATGTCTACCAACTGCCTCTTCTAAAGGACAATGACAATTTATAGTCATAACAATTAAAAAAGGATGGCAAGAGCTGAAGAGTCTTCTGTGGCATAGCATTTCACTGCTGAAAGATATATCTCAAAGGTCACGGCATCGACTCTGCTCATATTCAAACTCAGAAACTGAGGCTCAGAGAGGTAAGTGGCCCCCTCAGATGACAGAGCCACGACTGACAAAGCTATAACCTGACACCTCATTTCCTAACTCCAACACTGACATACTTTCTGATGGTCCATCAGGGAAATTCCTTCATCCAGAATATTCAAATATTCTGTACATAGTAGGAAATTACAGCTTACAGTTACTTTATTAAGATAGTCATTTTTCCTAACATGTGCACCTTGTAGAATTTCTCCATCAGAAAATAATCAAGTGGAGTACAAAATTCAAAGTCAGAAATTCAGTTACTATTTACAAGTTTGAAAACTAATAAACCATTTAAAAGGGCAAAAATTCAACGAATAAGTGAATTACCGCAGCCAACTGTGGTAAAACTCTTACTGGTGTCTTGGATTTTTCTTTGCTGGCTGATTTATCCTGCATGAAAAATATAAAGAAAAAATACCTGTTTACTCTGTTAGTGCTAAAATTGATTTACTCAACCAAATTTTACAGAAGTCTGCTCTAAAGTAAAGCACATATTATCCAAAATATTCAAAGACACACTCTACGACTTTTTAAATTCTCAATATTTGTCTTAGAATTGCTTCCTTTATAGCAAGGAAGGAAAGGAAAATGGTACCAATACTCACAAAAAAGCTTTAAAAAACGTGCAAAGCTTTTTATCCATTACATCATCTTCTGGGACTTTATCAGAACCTAGCTAGTGCCCAGGGCTTACTCAGCTCCACCTCCCCTCTCCATCACTAAAATATCACTTTTGTCTATTGACAAGCAGAATGCTCTCCCTCCTAAGCTGACAACGTATTCAAGACAACACACCCTCAAGCTGCCGTAAGTAACATTTGTACTTTTCAGCAGCAACTTTCAGAGAAAAGTGCAGCTATCTCTTTTGAGTAGAGGGTATTCATGGTAGGAATTTTATCTAGGTAAGAGGAAGCACTGTTGAGAAGGATACTTTGATCTAGAAAGCAAGCAATATGAGTTTTGCTTTTTGCCAATTGTCAATTTATTGCCTCTCAGCTCCAAATCTACCTTTTTTGCTGTCCTTTGTGATTCTTGAGAAGGATCCTATAACATTTTCCCTTTGCCAACCAGCATTAATATTATAAAGAGTGCTAAAAGAAAACTGTAAGAGTAGGGACTTTTCTCCCTGGTTCCAGTGGTTTTTCTCATTGCTCCCAGGGCATGGCTACCAGCAGGCAGCATAGTTGCCCACAGGCACCTTCCAGCCTGTGCTGTGTGGCTCACCCAATGGCAGACACCCTCCAGCGGGTTTCACTGGCATCCCTATAGGCAGCTTTCCAGCAAGTTCCCTTACATCACAGAGGAAGACTTCCTTTCAAACTTTTCAGCATCCCAGCAGTGGTTTTCTCCCCTTCCAGCCCAGGCCTGCAACATCCCAGCAAATGTCTTTGCCACCCAAGTGGGCCACAGCCACGCCCCCTCCAAGAGATCTTAATCTAAGCTTTGGGAAAGAAAGAGATGGATCTTCCAAGTTTCTTCCTTGAGCACTCTCCCTGAGACCTACAGGGAGTGGCTACTCCTCATGTCTGCTATTCTTGTATGCTTTAAAGCTGTGTTGTCCAAAAGAAAATTCATTAGCCACCTGTAGCTATTGGCTGCTTAAAATGTGGCCCATCTGAAGCGACATATGTTTAGGTATAAAATATATACTAGATTTTGAAGACTTAATAAAACACAAAGAATGTAAATTATCTCATCAGTAATTCTTTATATTGATCAGAGTATATTTTATATGGATGACATTGCATGCTGCATATTGTTTTAAGAAGTTTACATGAATTATATCATTTAATTCTCTTTAAAACTCTATGAGGCAATTAGTATTGTGCCTATGGTATAGTTGAGGACTTTATATATGATGTAGTATTTGCCCCCACAAAGCACACAGTCCAGTTAATATTAAAAACTATATGCTTCCATGCAGGACAGGAAATGGTATGGAGTACAGTGTTCAAAGAAATTTCTAGAAAAAGAAATAATGGAAGCTAAGCCTTGAGACACAGTTGGATCTCCATAGAGAATAGCAATGAGCTTACTGAAGACAGAAGGAGCATCGTGAACGATGACTCAAGGGGATGCTGGGGTCGATGGTGAAGGGACTTGGCCCAACCGAAGTAGCAGGTCTAACCACTGTCTTATTCAATGATGATTTCTGAACTCTTACCATGTGTTAGGCTCTCTTTAAGGCACTAGAGCTACAGCTTTGGAAGAACGAAGCCCCTTCTCTCATGGAGCTTACATTCTAGTGGGGGTACAGACAGCTATTTCAGAATAAATACATCATGTAATGTCAGAGAGTAAGAAGAGCAATGCAGACAAATAAAGCATCACGTAATGTCAGGAAGTAAGAAGAGCAATGCAGACAAATAAAGCAGGGTGAAGGGAGAGAGGGAAAGGTGGAGCAATGCTCGGTTAGGTGGGGCAGTGAGGCCTCTTGCAGAGGTTACGTTTGAGTAGGAACCTAAATCAAGGGTGTGGCGGGGATGGATAGATGGGTGCTGCTATATTATGCAGGACGTAGATTTGTGGCATGATTGGCCTGGCTGGCAGCAGAGAGCCATCGTGATCTCCTCTTGGGGTGATCCCACGTCCCAGTTCACACGTCTTGCCCAAGCATAACTAGTAGCACTTTCACTCTCAATGGCTTTCAGTTTGGGTGATAAATTATACTTTTATCTTATTTATTACGCAAGGACATACAAAAGGTTATTTCATAAATGGTCCTGGCAGCAGTAAACAAGACATATGAGAAAAAAGCGACTAGAGTCAGCCGTGAGGATAGCTTAGCAGCTTTTTTAAATAATCCAGGCAACAGGAAATATGAGCCCTAATTTACAGAAAATGCTAGCAACTGAAGGTCACCTCAACCTTCCTACGGCATAGCTCTGATCATTTGCCCCCAGGTCAGAAACATGAAAAAGCCCCCTAATAAAGTAGGCACAAGGCTTCTTCTTGGTTTTCAAAGCCTCCTCCATACACTCCAAACAATTCCGTTTCCCAGCCTCTCTGACAGTTACATTGTAGCCACAGGACTGGAGCAGACCAGCGAAATGTGAGCATCAGCAGGACAGGTGACAAGCGTTGTCCCTCCTTCCTGGCTCTTCCGCCCTGGCCACTGTCAGCAAGGAGCCCACATGTTCTCACGGGCATAGCTTAGGCGGGAGGAGGGCTACCCGATCCACATCAGACTTCTGAGCAAGGGGTAATCTTTATTGCGTCAAGTCTCTGAGATTTGGGAGTCTGTTACGTCAGCTAACAGAGGGGCCAATATGCACCTGAGTGTCTCTCTGTTAAAATCTGACACTTTCTTCAAGACCAAGATCAAAAACGTTTAGATTCTCTTTCTTAACTCCAATTGCAGGTGACCTTCTTTGAACACGCACAGCGCTCTCCTGGTAATTCTCTTACTGCTTAAATTCTGTCCGGAATAGAATCCACATGCGGACCTCCCCTGCTCTCCTATCCCCTCACCCTGCTCCATCTCTACTAGTCTACTGAATCAGTCTTATAGAGCTTGATAAACTAACTTCAAAATAATTTTAACTTTATCTTAGAAAAAGTTACAAATTGGCTAAGCAAGCCCTAAAAAAAAAGTGCAACTAAAAAGAAAGAAAAGTAAAAAAGAATGGCCATGAGCTTCAAACAGTACTTCCCAAAGTACAAACATCAGGTTACGTGAATATTTCCTAAATATCCAGTGCTGTACCACAAATGGCTCTGTCTTCTACAATTTCTACAATTCCCAGTGGACCACAGGACGTGAAGGGAAACACGAGCACATTTTCAAGCTAAAAGATGCAGTAGGTGTTCCCAAAGTTGAAGGCTTCCTTTGAGAAGAATGAGGATGTGGTAAAGGCCTAATCAGAATGCAATTGTAGATGACAGAGAAGAAAAGTTCTGGAATATACGTTCCAAGTGTCCTGCAATTTTCATACCAGGATACAGAGGGAATTCAAATGAGGTCTATTGTATTGGAGCCACTACAAATGTACAAAACGCCTTGCTTAACCTCGGCCTCCTACAAAAATCCCCACACACCTGACTTCTTAGGACCTCTACACTGCCTGTCCTGCCAGCAGAGCTATCCTGCCAGTCTCATCAGCATCCTACTCGGAAAAGAGTGTTGCGGGCCTTAATGTTTCCTTCTTACACTGCAGTGCAGAATCTCTCTCTCATAGAATATTTTATAAAGAATAGTTCTCTGGCTAACCAAGAAGAGCTGCCACACAGAAGCCAGAATCCCATCTAGCTAAGTAATGCTGTTCTTCAATAAAACCAAAGCGGTGGATTTTAAAGTAATATCTACGTACTATTTATGCTGACAAGCAATTCCATTTTAGTCTGCAATTTCCTTTCAGATGATGACTTAGGCATATGCCATTCCTTCCCTCTGCTTTGGCACTCTTGTGACACTGGCCCCAAGGGAATTCCCTTGACTTTTCTATCAGATGACTCTCGTGCCTCATATCTTTTCTCATCCTCCTGGCCTCATCTCTGATTCCAGACATGGCTACAGTGAACAGTTCTGTGCTGGCTTCAATTCATGTAGGAATGACAGTGTTTCACCTCAAGAAAAGGTCTTTTTCTTTCTGCTGTGGGGCTTCTCCAAGGCCATAGCATGGAGTTCTCAGAGTAGCCCACTCTGCACACACACATGAGCAGCCATAAGTGGGTGAGTTAGGATTCTCAGGAGCAAACTCTACCAGTGTGGGATGAGAGCTCACAGATAAATGCTACCACCCTGACCATCCTCAGGTGGATAATTCCAGGAAGCATTCTAGAAGCAACTCAGAAGGTCATGGCAGAGTCACTCCAGTTGCCTAAGTGTGACAACCAACAACACATCCTCGTAATGGTTTCTACTTCTTCCTAGTTTTACTCTCCCGAACCCCTCACTCCCACTTCCGGGGATCACCTCCCAAAGAAACTGTGCACAAGTCCTTTCTTCAGGCTCTCTGTCACAGGAAAACAAGCTAAGGCAACTTAAAAATCAGTGCTCTTCCCTCCTTCTGTCTGCCCTTCCATTGTTCCTCTCTCGTCTTGCTCCATAAAGGATTTAAGATTCCTGAGAGTGCTTTGAGTAAGGTGTGCAAAAAGGGTGAGAATCAGGTGTCCAGATCACAGAGGCTGGGAGCCACCAATGCTGGGTCACCCTTGATTCAGCAACAAGGATCACCTCTGGAAGCAGGAAGTTCTGTAATGAAATCTCTCTAGGTCTTAACTACTGCAGGAAAATTTCATCTGAGGGCAAACCTTAACATTCAAATGAAAATAATTTTTTAATCAATGGATTACTTTTTAAATCTCTCTTAAAATATTATTTATCTTAAAAGACAAAATTCAAACAATATGGAAGAAAAATTGAAAGATACAGTAAATATGACACAGGATAAGGTTTAAATCAGCCAACGTAAGCATTTTAGGCAATTACATGGCTCACTGGTTAGAAAGGATTATTCAACTCAGCCTCTGAATATTTATTCAGTAAATAAATTTCAATTTAGTTGCTATTTCTAAACCTACATACTAGTAACATAAAAAAAACTAAGTAATTTTTTTTTCAGTTTTAAAATTTGTGAAACTTTTAAAGAGAAAAAATGTCTATTCCACTTCAGGTCTTTGTCTTTTAATCTAGAAACTTAAATATTTGAGAACTAAATACAAAAGCTATGATTTTATTTTATAGAATATGGTGTGACAAACTTGGCATTATCGATACAAACAGGTTCACAATTGGGGGCCAGCCCCGTGGCTGAGTGGTTAAGTTCGCGCACTCCGCTTCGGCGGCCCAGGGTTTCGCTGGTTCGTATCCTGGGCGTGGACATGGCACTGCTCATCAGGCCACACTAAGGCAGCGTCCCACATGCCACAACCAGAGGCACTCACAACTAGAATATACAAGTGGAGGGCTTTGGGGAGAAGAAGAAGAAAAGAAAAAAGAAGACTGGCAATAGACCATAGCTCAGGTGCCAATCTTTAAAAAAAAAAAAATAGGTTCACAATTAAAACATGTACTTTGAAATGTTCAAGAACATTCACCTAAAAATTTTCATTTGAGTTTTTTTAACCTGAGAGAATCTTTCATTTCAAATTATTAGGACTCTTCTCTGTATAAAGCAACGCAGATTCCATTTTATAGTCATTCTGAGCTTTTAAAACATGTTGCAAAGCAAATAACGTTTGCATTGAACCTCCACTTAAACTTAACTTCCAGGAGTCACAAGAGAGCAACTTAGAGGCACTAAACTCAACATAATTATTAGACAGTAAATTTTATTGCAGTAAAATCTAACTTATCAGCACTTTATTAACTGAAAATGTCTATTAACTACTTCTTCCATAGGACAATGATAATCTAAAGTCAAAACAATGTAAAAGGATGCCAAGATCTAAGAAATCTTCTGTAGCACAGCATTTTAGCACTGGAAGACGCATCTCCCCAAGTTCATCAAATCAGCTCATTATCACACTCAGAAACTGGAGCTCAGAGAAGTAAGTGACTCCCCACAAGTCACAGAGCCATTAGTGACAAAGCTGTAACCCAAGTCCTCATTTCCTGACTTCAACACTGCTTCTGTTAGCACATCTTCACAATTCTTTTTTCAGAATACTCAAATATTCTGTACATACTAGGTAATTATAGCTTACAGTTACTTTAAGATAGTTATTTTCCTAAGACATGTACCTTATAGATGTTCCCCATCAAAAAAGAATTAAATGGAGCACAGAATTTAAAATCAGAAATTCAGTAAGTTATAAGTTCGAAAACTAGTAAATAACATTATCATAAAAGCAGTACACTATGATAATATATTGGTAAATTACCGTAGATAACTGTGGTAAAAACCTTACTGGTATCTTGGGTTTTCCTTTGCTGGCTGATTTATCCTGCATGAAAAATACAAAAAAAACCCAAAACTGTTTATTCTGTTAATGTTAAAACTTATTCAGTCAACCAAATTTTACAGAGTCAACCAAATATCTACAGAGTAGATAAATGCTTTCGAAAGCATATATCATCCAAAATATTCCAAAACATACTCTACAGATGATATAATATTGTGTGCAGAAAATCATAAGAAATCCACAAAAATTATTAGAGCTAATGAACAAGTTCAGCAAGGTTGCAGGATACAGGATTAATACAGAAACATCAACTGTATTTCTAGACACTAGCAATGAACAATCCAAAATTGAAATTAAGAAATGAATCCATTTACAATAGCATGAAAAAGGATAAAATACTTAGAAATAAATTTAATAAAATAAGTGTAAGACTTGTACAATGAAAGCTATAAAACATTACTGAAAGAAATTAAAGAAGACCTTAATAAATGGAAAGATACCTCATGCTTATGGATTGGAAGACTCCTCAAAATAATCTACAGATTCAACACACTCCCTGTCAAAATCCCAACCACTTTTTTTTGTAGGAAGTAACAAGTTAATCATAAAATTCACATGGAAGTGTAAGAGACCCAGAACAGCCAAACAATTTTGGAAAAGGAGAAAAACGTTGGCAGACTCACACTTTCAGATTTCACAGCTTACTACACAGCTACAGTAATGAAGACTGCATAAGGATAAACATAAAGACCGAAGGAATAGAACTGGGAGTTCAGAAATAAACCCATACATTTATCGGCAGTTGATTTTTAACAAGAGTGCCAAGACAATTCAGTGGGGAACTGGTGATATCTTCTTCTGGGAATTTATCTGGATCTAATCGGTGTCCAAAGTTTACTCAATTCCACCTCCCTTCTCCATGACTAAAACTTCATTTTTTTTCCAGAATGCTCCCTTCCTAGGGTGACAATGTATTCAGGTTAACGCACCCTCAAGTTACTGTAGCATCATTTGTACTTTTTAGCAGTAACTTTCAGAGAAGACTACCTTTACCTTCTTTGCAATAGAGAATAATTCCATGGTAAGAATTTCATCTAGGTAAGAGGAAGCACTGTTGAGAATGATACTTTGATTTACAAAACAGATAATATGAGTTATGCTTTGGCCACTTATCAATTTCTTGCCTCTCATCATCAGATTCATGCTTTTTGTCCTGCTTTGTGCAAACATTTCTCCAGGTGGCACAATATCAGGAGGATTCAAAAGGGACACTGTAAGAGGAAGAGACCTTTCTTCCTGGTTCCAGTGCTTTTTCTTGTTGCTCCCATGACGTGGCTGCCAGCAGTCAGCATCCCTGCCCTTGGGCACCTTCGCAAGTTGTGCTGTGTGGCTGACCCAGTGCCAGACACCCTCCAGCAGGTTTCTGCAGCATCCCTAAAGGTAGCTTTCCAGCAAGTTCCCCTTACATCACAGAGGGAGACTTCCTTTCCGACCTTTCAGCATCCCAGCAGGTAGCTTCTCACTTCCCACATTGATACTTTCCTCACTGATTTTCACAGCTGTATAGAGTTCTACTATAGGAATATAAAACAATTTATCCATTCCATTCTCTTGTGAATGAACATTTAGTTTGTTTCCAATGTCTCTCTTTTACAAAAGATGTTTCAGTAAACATCTTTTGCCATATATCTTAGTACATACACACACAATTCTTGTATCTCACATGCACAATATAGTGTGTGTATATAATATATATTTACAACATGTGTGTATGGGCATATCTGCTTTTGTCCTTTTATTTAATTCCATTGGTATATCTGTCTATCTGTAAACAAATTGTATTGCATTGTCTAAACTACTACGACTTCACAATAGGTCTTGAGAGCTGTAAGGCAATTCTCTCTATCTTACTATTCTCAAAAGTTATCATACGCAATCTTGACATTTCCTCTACCATGTTAATTTTATAATCCACACTGCATGAAACTTTTGGGGATTTTGATAGAAACACATTAAATTTCTAGAATAATTTGGAGGAAATTGATATCATTATGATACTGACCCTTCTTTTTCATGAATACAATCTATTTCTTTATTCAGATCCTGAGAGTGTATCCTTCAAAAACATTTTATAATATCATTTATAAGGGTCTTATGCATCTTTTGCTGGACTTAGTCTTAGGTATAAAGATTTTGAATGGAAAGTGCATCATAGGATCTAAATGATTGACTTACAAACTTTTAATCCCAATTGATTTGTAAATGGAAATGTCTATAAAGCTGTATTTACTTATAATCATTTCTGTGATGGTCAATTTTTGGTTGGCCCAGTCAGGTCTCCGTGCTTTTCTTCTTGCTCTGTGCCTGGAAGTCTGAATTCTATGTATGGGCATCATCTGGGCTCCCAGTCCTTTGGCTTCTGGTGGGGATTAAGCATTGAGAGGCACTAGTAGCAGTCTAGAGAGCAGGAGGAGAAAGGGTTTTGGCTATTTCTTTCCTGTACTCCATTTCCCAAAGTTCTGACAGTGGCTGAATTCTTCCATAGCTCAGCTCCTGTCAGGAAGCTACCATTCCAAGCCCCCAGCTCTCACTAGGTTCTGAGAATGGTGTTCAGTTTCTTTGACCCGTCAGGCCTAGGAATGGTAATGGCTTCCTATTGCTGTTAATCCTTAAGTGCTTCCTCATCCCTGTTGGTTCCTTCCTGTAACCTTGCACACACCTCTGCAAATGGTCTTCTTATAAGTTGTCTTCAATCAAATCCTTTTGAGCTTGCCATCTGTTTTCTGTTGGGATCCTGACTGATATAATTTTACATAACCAAAATTAAAATTGCTGAAGAGTCTAGGTCTTCCTTGAGCAGCCTAGTTGTGCATTTAGATTTCATTTTGCTGATTTTCAACCACGAGTCTATTGAAAGGGTAAACCTGGTATACTCCAAATTTAACCATTCTAATCAAATGACCAGAACCTATTAATGTGTCTGGTTAAATCAACAATAATCTTATGAAGTTGTCTGGTTAAATCAACAATAACCTCTCAAATTTAATACAGTTGATTTAAACATATGCAGTTGGCGTATGCTTGAGTTATGGTTGTTAAAGATATCACCATGCTGTTGGCCTCCTATCCAACTGTTTTCACTCTGACCTCCTTTTTAAGCAATGACATCAACAAGATGTGAAGGAAAACAGAATGAGCATCATATAAATGCAAAACTACTCAATTTAACAACTAGAAAAAGTGCTAGAGTAGAGATATGCTGACAGCTTTTTCCTCTTCTCTGCCCACAATCTGTAGTGGATTTGTAGGGAGCTTCGTGGTCTTTGGATATTTGCATCTTTAAACCCCTGAAAGTACTGCAACTGAAACTCAAGATGCCTTATTTTATGGTTTAACTAATTTTAAAAAATGAAATGAGCAGTTGTAAAAGATTTATATTTCTTTTAAACACCTAATTTAAGAGCTCAGACTGCTATTCCTGAAAAATGCCCTGTCACGCTCAACCTTCCGCTAACAAGATGCATACGTTAAAATCTCCATCAGCAAACATGATTTTAGCACCTGCTCACTTTTTCAAACTAAATAAATACATAAGTAAACATCACATAAAAATGGCATTACCAAAAGTTCAATCCATTCCATTTGTTTTAGGTTAAAATATTAAAACTTTCATCCTTTCAAAAGGAAAACTATGCTCTAAATGAGCATAAATGAAAGTATCAAGAGTTTGAAAATTACAGATCAACCAAAGCAGCGAGAGAGGGACCTCTGCTGTTTAAAAATAGTATGTAGAAAATGGAAATCATCCTAGACGGGCTCAGGCCCATTCTTCCAAGATCCCACTGCCTTTTCAAGCATCCAGGGCCCTCTGTGCAGGAGAGGGATGAGCGGTGTCATTTCCAAACATCACTTTTATTAAGATAAATCGGAACTTAAAACTTAATTGCCAATAGATGTTTAGTGGATGCTTTTTAGCTGTAAATTGGTCAATTATGGGCTTTGCAAAATAATGGCTATTCAGAAATACCACTGCAAATATAGTAAACATGTATTTTTAATTTCAACAACATACAATATGGTTCAAGATTAGGCCAAAGACTAATAGGGGCATCAAGGAAATAAGTTGCTTAATGTAAATGGATGGTGATGATAACAAACTTTTTTAAAAGGACTTCAAATGTCACAGAAAAAAATCACTAGTGCAGTCTATTAACCTAATTGCTGAGTTTTTCAGTTACCCGTCTCGATTTTTTTGTTATTTTTTGTTTGTTCATTTGTTCTTTTACTACTAATTACTAGTTATATGGTAAGTAAATCAGTGTTTCTTAGTTCTCAATTTATTACCCATTTCAATAAAAGGCTAAAACTAAATTGTCCTGATCATTTAGAGGTTAATTACTTATTTGATTAACTAATGAATTAGGGTTTTGACATTTCCTGTTAGCAATCTACAACCCAATGGATAGGCGAATGAATCACCTTTTAACAGTGTTTTCACAATAAACTGCAATACTACAAAAAAAATATGAAATATCGAAAAGGAAAGAATTATAGTGTAGCATCAAAACAAAGAAACTAAGCAAAATGTGCAGGCTGAAAAGTAAATGTTTCCCATTCAGTGCCAAGATGCTCACGGGGCCCTTTCCATATAGAGAGCTAGAGTTGCATTCTAGCTATAGCCAGAACAATGCCCACGCCTAATGCCTCCCCATTTCGTCGGGCATTACAAAGTTTGACCATTGTTCCTCTTTCCTTTTGTTTACAGCTGGTCTTAAGTTCAATCAAGAAAGAGTTCTAAAAAGAAGCTAGTGCAACATGCATTCTTTATTACATGCCTTGGTGATATTTTCTTAGGAAGAAATTCCATTTGCCACTTACCAAACTCTTTCACGTATGGTATGGTATGGTAATGATATGGTATGGTATGGTAAGGTATCTTATCTTATTTGAACTTTATAACAACCTTAGAAAGGAGGGGAAGTTGTTCTGATTTTTCCCCCTGCAAAAAAGGGAACGAAGGCTTAAAAAGACTAAGTGATTCGCCCAAAGTCACACAGCTAGGAATGAGCTTAGATTCCAACACCAGAGCCAACTCCCCAGCGAGCCTCCCCAACCCAAACGCCCCCACCCTTAGCACGCCGGGACACTCGGGCTGTAGTTTAAACTGCTGGCGCCCCGCTCGACTGATCTGTTTGGTTGTTATGGCAACACCAAGGACGAACGGCCGGGAAGGAAACAAAAGAGTTTCCACGGACAGCGCTCAGCATCCCAGATGGGAACTGGGGTGAAGGAAGCTGTACCCCACGAGCTCACAACTGGGGAGTCCGGAGGACTCGGGTTTCCATCATTTTGGAAACGCGCGGGAAGCTTCGCGGCGGGGCGAGCCTGGCGAGGAGCCGCCCTCTCACCTGCTGGCTGCTCATGGCTGCGAGGACGCGGCGGCGGCGGGGCGCCCCCGGGATGCTCCTGCCCGGTGGCCCCGGGAGCCCCTCGGACAAGACGTCGCCCGGGACCCGCCTGCAGTCCCTGCTCCCTCCGCGCCCGGCCGTCTAGCGTTCCGGCCGCGTTCGTTGCTAGGCAACGGGCCGGTGCAGTTTCCATTTCCGGTCCCCTGCGGCTCCTGGTACCTCAAGCGGGAACGAGCCCCGCGGCCCCGCAGGAAGTGCTTTCCCCGGCGCGCGGTGGCGCCTCTGCGCCTGTGCTGTGGGGCCGCGGGGCGCGGTGGGCGCTGCAGGCGGTGGGTGCGTCTCCTTCTGCCTGGAAGGGTCAATACTGTGTGATTACTGATTGTCACACTTCTGCACCCTCCTTGTAACTTAGCTGGGTGCTCCGGACCCCTGGCTTAACCCCTCATTTAACTGTGTGCCTAGAAGGTCCCCGAGGACTAGAGAAATGAAATGATGCAAAGATGGGGACCCGTTAACACCTTTTTTCTGTTATCCGTGTGCTTTCAGTTCCTGTTGTTTTCTTGACTTTTCCCAAAAACTATCCCTTGGAAGAATACCAGAAAAAGAACCTTCAAGAATTCATGTAAACCAACATTCTCAGATGGTGTTGTGCCAGGCACTAGGCATACAAATGTGACCAAGACACTATCCCTTCAGCACAGGTGAAGGGAGTATTCAAAGAAGCGGTTATAAGGCAGTGGACTCAACGATGGGAATGAGAGTCGGCAGGGAAAACTCAAAGCGCCAACTATTTTCTCAAGAAGATGTGGAAGGGATTTGAAAGCTGAGGTCTGAAGGAAAATGACATGGCCAAACAGTGTTGCAGGTAGAAAGCAGATTACGTAAAAAGGCCTGAGACAGGGGTAGGTGGCTGCTGGAAGAACTGAAAATGGTTCTGATAGGTTGCAGAGTAGATTTGGGTAAAGGGAGTTAGAGAGAATGTAGAGATGCAGCTGAGGTGGTAAGCCGGTGCTGTATCCTCAAGGACTGTCTCAAACGTGACACGGAGTTTAGACTGCAAGGGCAACTGACCTCCACTGAAAGTTTATGTTAAGAAATGACCAGATCCCATTCTAAAATTCGTATGGAATTTCAAGAGACTCGGAATAGGCAAAGCACTCTTGGAAAAGGACAAATTTGGAGGACTCAAACTTTCTGATTTCAAAACTTACTACAAAGCTACGGTAATCTAAACAGTGTCTTTCCAACAAATGGAGCTGGGAAAACTGGATATACACATGCAAAAGAATGAAGTTGGACCCTTACCTAATACCATATACAAAAATTAACTAAAAGTGGTTAGAAGTCCTAAATGTAAGATCTAAAACTATAAAATTCTTAGAAGAAAACGCAGGAGGAAAGCTTTATGACATTGGATTTGGCAATGATTTCTTGGATATGACACCAGTTGCGCAACCTACAAAAGAAAAAATAGACAAACTGGACTTCATCAAAATTTAAAACCTTTGTATATCAAAGGACACTATCAACAGAGTACAAAGGCAGACCACAGAATGAGAGCAAATATTTGCAAATCACATATCTGATAAGAGATTAATATGCAGAATATATAGAAAATTCCTAAAACTCAACAACAAATAAATAACCTGATTCAAAAAATGGCAAAAGTGGGACAGCCCCAGTGGCCTAGTGGTTAAGTTTGGCACACTCCACTTCGGCAGCCCCGGTTGGTTTACCAGGTGCAGACCTATACCACTCATCAGTGGTCATGCTGTGGCAGCAGCTCACATACAAAATAGAGGAGGATTGGCAGCAGATGTTAGCTCAGGACAAATCTGCCTCAGCAAAAAGAGGGAGATTGGCAACAGATGTTAGTTCATGGTGCATCTTCCTCAGCAAAAAAAAAAAAAAAAAAGGCAAAGGACTTGAACAGACATTTTACCAAAGAAGATATACAAACGGCCTATCAGCACATGAAAAGATGCTCTACATCACTAATCATTAGGGAATGTAAATCAAAACCACAATGAGATGCCGTTTTACATCCATCAGCATGGGTATTATCCAAAAAAAAATGGACACTAACAAACGTTGATGAGGATATAGAAAATTGGAACCCTTATACACTACTGGTGGGAATGCAAAATGGTGCAGCCACTATGGAAAACAGTATGGCAGTTCCTCAAAAAGTTAAAAATAGAATAACCATATGATCCAGTAATTCCACTTCCGGGTATACGCCCAAAAGAACTGAAAGCAGGGACAGAAACAGTTATTTGTAAACTACATTTATGGCAACATTATTCATAATAACCAAATGGTGGAAGCAACCCAAGTGTCCACAGATAGATGAATAAACAAAATGTAGGAATACAGACAATTGGATTTTTTTTCATAGCCTACATACTAATATTTATTTTTTACAGTTATACAAGTGTGTGGAACAAATGCTCAAGTAGAACAAAATTTTACACAAGAAGTCTTCCTTCCATTTCTGACCTGCCTCTCACCTCCCCAGAGGCAACCAGTGTTACTAGTTTCTTTGGCAGACTTCCAGAAACGTCTATACATAAATAGACATATATGTCTCTTTTAGTTATACAAATGCCTGCATACTATACAACCTATTCTGTAATTTGCTTTTCCTGCTCACAGTGTATCTCAGAGATGGGTTCATATCGTGCACTCATTCTTTTTGACACTGCGTAGTATTCCACTGCAGATTCCCCCCAGTTTTTTAGCCGGTCCATTATTGCTGGATACAATGGGAATATTATTTAGCCTTAAAAAGGAAGGAAATTCTGTCACATGCTACAACATGGATGAACCAGGAAGGCATTATGCTGACTGAAACTAGCCAGTCACAAAAGGACAAATACTGTAAAATTCCACTCACATCAGGAATGTAGAGTAGTCAAATTCTTATAGACAGAATGGTGGTTGCCAGGGATTAGAGGTAGGGGCAAATGATGAATTATTGTTTAAAGGGTATAGAGTTTCAGTTTTGCAAGATGAAAAAAGTTCTGGAGATGGATGGTAGCAATGGCTGCACAACAATGTGAATGTACTTTGTGCCAATGAACTATACACTTAAAACTGGTCAAAATTGTGAATTTTATGTTATGTATATTTTACGACATTAAAAAAATTTTTTCAGTCCTTTAAAAAAAGGAGGAAAACTGAAGACAAAGAAGAAAGAGGAGGAGGAGGAATGACAGGATCACATTTGCATTTTAGAAAGATCACCCTTGCTTTATTCTGGTGGAAGGAGAGGAGAAAGGCAAGACTGGAGGCAAGAGAGAGACCTACTGGGAGCCTATTACAAGAGTTCAGTGAGAGATGATGGTGGCCGGAAATGGACTCATGAAGGTAATAGAGCGAAGTGGACAGATTCAGGAGATAGTCGGGAGGTGGTTTCGCTAAGATGTGGATGTTTCAAAGAAAGAAATAAGGGTGAGGATCCTTTTACTGCTTTGGATACCTGTATGGATGGTGAGGGAGAGGAAAGAAGCGGAGGAGGAGGCTTTAAAGAGAAAGTGAGGAGTCTGGAGTGGGACACAGTGACTGTGAGATCCCTCTAAGACGTGTAAATATATTTATGGCCAGTAGATGTTGTACATATTAGTTGAAGCTCAGAAGATCATTTCTGAGCTAGGGACGTGGATTTGAGACTCATTAACATATAAATGACATTCAAATTCATGAGCATAGATGAGATGGCTCAGGGAGTGTGCAGAACAGGAACAGAACAGACTCTAGTATTTTTTAAAAAACCTAATATTTAAGAGTTGGACAGAAGGGGACCCTACAAAGAGAACTGAGAAGAAGTGGCCAGAGGCAATTGGGAACTAAGAGTATAGACTCATGGAGATCAAAGAAAACAAGATTTCAAGGAGGAGACTATGGTCAATGGGGTCAAAGTCTTTGGAAAGTAAGTAATCTAAGGATTTAAAAGTATCCAATGGATAGAGCAACAAGGAAATCGTCAGTGAACATGGCAAAGGGATTTCAGGACAATGAGGTAGGAGGATGTGAACCCAGACACCAGAGGTTTGAGAAGCAAAGGGAGAGAGACTGCCAGTGCAGACAAATCTGCAAGAAGTTTGAGTTCTGAACAAGAGACATAGAGTGGGGACTGAGGGAAGCCACAGAGAGAAGGACTTTATCTTTTCAAACAAGAGGGTTTTGTTTGTGTTTAAATACAAATGGGAAGGAAAAGGATGAAAACAAAGGAAAAAGTAAAAGGGAGATAGAATTACTTCAGACGAAGAGACACTTTTTAAGGACACATTGTAAAAAGAAGGTGGAGGGAAGGATGAGGGGAGGTGTGAGTGTGGGGGACTTTGCTGGTATGCAGTTGG
Source organism: Equus quagga (assembly GCF_021613505.1). Taxonomy (NCBI): domain Eukaryota; kingdom Metazoa; phylum Chordata; class Mammalia; order Perissodactyla; family Equidae; genus Equus; species Equus quagga. The sequence continues at coordinate 3,804,704 of NW_025798627.1, read as the reverse complement.
GGGCATTCCCAAAAAGTGATTTTCATTTTCTCCATGATGTAGAAAGCAAAAATCATCTGCTGAGAAGTAGAGGGAAGGGTAGAAGTCAGGAGTTAGGAAAAAATTTGAGCGGAATGAAGTTTTGAAGTAACTTGGCTGAAAAGGAGAGAGAACAGAAGTGATGGAGGAAACAGAGAGAGGGCCCAGCTGAAACTGAAGCCCTTGAATTAGTAATGACAAATCTATACTCCAAAGATGTTCAACAGACCAGGCTCAGGTTCAGAGAAGACCAACACATGGCCCCTTTCCAAGGCCGGTGCGACAGAAGAACAACTGTTAGCTTGCCAACTGGGCCCTATGCACAGAGGGCAAGGAGAGACTGAAGAAAGAGGACGACCAATCCAGCTCAGTATGTGGTGGCTTTAATAAGCAAGGGAACCTACATACAAAGTTTGCCTTGGGCGGCCTCAAGCAGAGCGGATCTCCATACCCGCCCACCAGAATCTTAAAAGTTTATGTAGAGGCCTTAACAGGGTTCAGTCATGTGTACTGTCCAGGTGGCCTCAGCAACACATTACTCTCTCAAGGCTGCGTCCTTGAAACGGGTTCCCACTGTGAGAACGGTGGGCGGAAAGTCCATTCCAAGGACAGGGGAGACGGTGAGGATCCTCTCATTGCTGGATTCCAGCTCAAAGGTCAACTGGTGGTTGTGTCCTCTCGATGACCTCCTCCAACAACAACAGAGCAAGAGAATGGAGAATTTGATAAGAGTGAAGTTAAAATAAAGAATCTCAGAACCTAAAATTAATAGAGGAATAAAGCGCTGTTAAATGGGGAGAAAGGTGTTAAATGGGGTGAGTGGGGGGCTCAGTGAGAGTGAGACATGGAAGAAACTAATGTCGAAGCAGAAAGGTTAGGAGTGAGAGTATTGACTCTGCGATTTCAGAAGTGGAGCAATTACAGGCATTGACAAGGTCCCAAGTGTGGCCATGGAAGTGGGTGACTGAAGTGAAAGACTTTGGCCACGGAAGGTCAAGGAAGTAAGTTGCTAAGGTTATGGCTGTTCCCATGGATGCTGAAGTAGCAGAGTAGAGAGGAAAACTGTGAGCCGATGTCTTCAATGAATGAAGCAGGAGACAAGGAGAGAAGATGTTATGAGCCTAAAACTAGTAAGAATTTGTACTGGAAACGAAAAGATAAATGCTGCAGCTCCCATCCCCAGAAGAATTGAAAGTTGCATTGTGGAAGAATTGAAAGTCCCACAAAGACACAGAACTTCCAAGGAGAGACACATTTCAGTAAAAACCTGGAGGTTGAGGTAGGGTTCAGAGAATGGGTTGAAAATGTGGTGCTTTCATAGCCCGAGGGCACAGTGTAAAGCTCTGAAAGCAGTCGAGTATTAGAAGGTTGAGTCGGCCAAAAAGAAGCAAAAAGCACTTAGAAAGTAAGAGTACAAGAAGCAAAAAAATTTCCTCAAGGGCTTACACCACAGGTAATAACCAAGGGATGAGAAGGTGTGACTAGTGGCTGCCACTGTGCTGCCAAAAGAACTAGTCCCAGCAGTTCCCAGTTGTCCAGAAGGAATGTCGGGTTCCTGGCAGAGAACCATGGAGGGTCTTAGTCCACATGATCAGGCTGGCAAGGGAAAGAGGGATTCACAGCAACAGTCTAGACAGAGATGAGCCTGAAAAAGTCAGCCATTCACCTCCCACCCTTTCCCCATGTGAGAACTTTCCTTCTTCAGTCCTCTGCTGTCTCACTCTCTGTTGACCCCAACCTCCAGAGCCATAATCGAAAGAAACAAACATCAGGGTATGCTGACATCCTACGTTGCCTCTGCTAGGCCTCTATGTCTAGCTCTTCTGGGAGTCAATTTCTCCTTTGCAGAATCCTGTTTCTAAATTTGTCTTCTGTAGGACACCTTGCCAGAATTATGGAAGGAAAAACAATTTTATAAAAATTGGCAGAGACAATTCTTTTGTATTTGCCAGTTGTTGTGACCCCTGTCGAGCAAGAGGAATGTGGTTCCTGGAACTGAATTCCCGTAGTAATTCTCATAGTAATCAGTAATGTCACGCACCCGACTGGCTGCTGAGATGGAATCCTTGTCCTCACCATTCAGGTTAAGGTCAGTTTGAAACCCTAACAAGAATCAAAATATTTCCAAAAAATGTTGGGAATGAATTTTAGATTAGATGTGTTGGACCACTGGATTCCTCAATTCATAGAAAGGCACTTTATAACTCATGTCACTTGTCTCCTTGAAAGAGTCCCTTATGCACTTAGTGCTCAATTTGGGCAGAGCTATCTGTATGGTTTGACTTCCTGATCTACCAATATGGAAGTCCGTTTTAAGAGAAGGTGTCTGGAAACAGAAACTGGTAACGTCAGTTAAATTAGGAAAAACCAAATGGAGAACCGAAATTGACTTGCTGATACTTTGGTTCCCTGAGCATCACGTTCAGTTGCATTTGTGATCTTGTGTTTTCTCTCAGGGTTTGGGTGTTTTTTGCTCAAATGATTTTATTAGACGTGAACCAAATGCTTGCTTAAGGATTTTATGCCCAAATTTGTGCTGATTCTAAGAGAATCTTTTATGAGAAGATATTTTATTTTCCTTTAAAGTATATTGCGTAAGCTTATGCAGCTGCTGAATTCTGACTTTTACGTTATTTGTTACTACTTATTTTTTTACCTCCTGCTTTTGAAACCATGGCATGTGTGGAGCAAAGGAAGGAAGGTTTTCTGGTGTTAGTTATACATGCTCCTTTTGAGGCAGTGTGGCAGGTTTTTATTATGAAAGGGCGTGGTCTGAGGTTGAGAAAATTGAGGGTACAACTTAAAGCAGAGTCCTGCATTTGGTATTCTTTTCTCTGCCCATGCCTTTCTCTCTTTGTGAACCTATCCTCGTCCTTGTTTCCCTTATCTGCTCAGTCAACAAATATTTCTTGAGCACCCACTGTGAACCAGGCACTGTTCTAGGCATGGGAGGTACAGAAGGCAGCCAAGATCCCAGCCCCGTTCTAGTAAAGAAAAGTAGAAAATTAGCAACAACCACCAAAAAAGTGCATTAATAAATAAGTTATTTATTTGTTTCATATGATGAAAAGTGCAAGAAGAAAATGAAATGGGGTAATGGGAGAGACTGCAGTCAAGGAAAGTCTCTCTGAGGAGGAGACATTTGAGTTGTGACTTGAATGACAAAAAGGTCCTTCAAAGATACTGAGAATGAGTTTCCCAGGAAGTAGGGGAGCTAGTGGGAAGAATGTGGGAAGGAACTTGACATGCTCAAGGGCCTGAAGAAGGCCAGGAGCATAGTGAGGAATGATCTTATTTTAACAAGGTGGAGAAACCAGGAATGGAAACGGGGCAGAGTGGAAGCAGGAAGACCGAATAGGAGCCTATCGGCGGAGGTCAGGAAAGTAGCAGTGGTGGCTCGAACTCTGCAGAAGTGATGGCAATGGAGACAAAGGGACAAACTGGGGTATATTTTGGAGGAAAACCTGATAGGACTTGCTGATAGACCAGGTGTAGGGAATAAGAATGAGGTAAAAATGACTGTTAGGTTTTTTGTCTGAGCGACTTGGTCGTACCTTCAACTAAAATAGGGAAAGTTGGGGAGGGGGCATGCTGGAAGGTGCCAGAAAATAAAAAACTTGGCTTTCAAACAGGTTAAGTTTGAGATGCCTATTAGATGTCCAAGTGAGATGTTGAGGAGAGAGGAAGCTATACAACTCTGGGTATAGCTCTGATCAAGCTATAGATTAGAAGTTCATCCATAGAGAGATGGAAATTTAAGCCATGAGATGAGATGAAATCATCAAATGAGAGAGAGTAAACAGAAACAAAAAGAAAGGTGGTCCAAGGACCAAGCCCTGAGGCTCTCGTTTTCTCTTTCTGGAAACTTGAAATTTAAAAATTACATATTTTGTCAGCCCTTTAACAAAGAGTTATGCAAGTACAAAGTTAGAGTTACAACAGATATCTTAGATACAAAATGTGGTTGACAATTCATGCATGTGGTATTTGTTTGTGAAAATACAGAGCTATATATGGACCAATTCCCATAAAAACAAGTAAGATGCTGCTTTATTACCAGTCATTGACCTTCAACTAATCACAACCAGACCTGGAAACACACCAATGATTGCATTTGGTTTCTTTGAACGCTAGGGGGAGATATGTTCACTTTAAGAAAAATCTTAATAGTTTTTTTTTCTACAGAATTACTCTTTTACCATGGAATGAGAATATTTTAAATGTTGATATTTTTTCAGTCATTGATAAATTGCTCATATATCAAGGCTTAACAAATTACACGTTTGGAAAGTAACGCGATTTCTTTGTTAAACCAGATTCTACTAAAATGCTATTTCATATAGGTTTATGATATGCCATATTTTTAGGTGATATGTTAATCATTTTTCTCTTGGGCAATGTGAAACAATAATATAACATTCAGTGAATTTTTATTTGAGGAAACATCAGTTCTTCCTTCCCAGGAATTCTGGTAATGTGCTCATTGTAAGCCAAAGTGTCAGAAGCTTTGACTCTCGACCTTACACCTACAGACTTGGGGACGTGCTGTATTTCATCACGTTCAGTGTGTCCCAGGTGGACTCAAGGTCATTGGCACTGACTTCATTCTGGACTTTTTATTTGCCCAATAAAATGCTCTTCGGCGTTGCTAGGTAATCGCATAGATATGTAGTGTTTTCACGGCTGCTTGGGGCTGCAAGACAACCTTCTCTCTATTTACTTTGGTAAACTTTCCAAAGAACATACTGTAAGGCATCCTCTTTTCTTGATCAAAGGTTAAGTGTGAACCCTATCCAACAATTCTTAGCCTACCAAATACTTTATTTGACCTTGTAACTAATTTAATAAATCTTTTCTGTAACTTCAACACTGAAATGCTTCTGGTAATTAAAGTGGAAAAAATGTATTTTCTATCTCTAGGGAAGGAGTATAGTGGAGGAAAAGAGGCTATTTTTGGAATCGGAGCTGGTGTGAATCCTGACTTTGGATGGACATTAACTAAACTTATTGTGGTAATCATTTCACAATATATACATATATCAAGTCATTATGTTGTACAACTAAAACAATGTTAAATGTCAATCAAAAAAAAAAATTCCTGACTTTGTCTCTACTGGTTGGAAAGATAAACAAGTTACTTTGCATCTCTGAACCACCATTTTCTTTTCTCCAAATTGGAATCACAACCTTTTAGAATTATTGTGGAGACTGATTCAGATAATGTATGAGAAACATCTAGCTTAGCTCCTAGTAAAAAGCAGGCACTTTAAGTTCCTGGGCCTTCCTCTTTCCTTCTGTGTGAAATGCTTTATAAAATGACCCTATAAATCATATGTTCACAGATTATGTGCTCTGAAGTATTTGTCAAGTACTGGTGATATGTACAGAATGTGACCTGCGCCACATTTGCAAGGCAATCTTGCAAGAGTACAGCATGTAGTCAGAGCTGTATTGCCCTGTGCTTGACAGGACTAGGCAACAGGACTGGGCCAGAGACAGGACCTCACCAAGAGATCAACCGCTCCTAAATATGGGCTTGTGAGTGGGGAGAGAAGAGGGAGGCACTGAAAGTCTGATGACGACTGTTATCCCTGAAAGGAATGACTTCCCCTTTCCCTCCACAAATGATTCCACTTCCCCACCCCCATAAACATCCAGTTCAAATCCTCCTTTCTCTAGGAGACCTTCCCAGCCTAAATGAACTCACTTCTCCAAACACCTGTAACATTTAGCCAATTCAATCATCTGGCGCTTCATGCCTTGCATGCCTCCAAAACCATTTCATTTACATGTGTCTCCCCGACAAGTTAGGTTCTCGCGAGGCATGGTTGCTACTATGCCGTATTTCTTAGTGTTTCACTTTAACACATTTCACAGTGCCCTACAGGAAGCAGACATCAATACACACTCAGATGGATTTCCGTGTCAGTTTTCCTTCAACTGACTTTGTCACAGGCAGTTTGACAATAGAACTCATCAAGGGTAAGCGTGTAGATACGGGTTAAGTCATTCTGCTGACAGCATCTGAATATTATCTCTTTTCTTTATACTACAGATTCTCAAAAAGAAAGAATGAAAAATATAACATATTATGCTCACATTTGTGCCGTGTACTGTGGTACATATGTCATAATTTTTGCTAAGTATTCACTTTCAGTTGGAACAGATTAGTTACCACGATGTGGTGGCCATCACTTACAGATAGAACATAGCAGAGAGACTGTGTGACAGGCATTTTCACACACAGCAAGCCGTTTTTCCTTTTTAAACCTCTTAGTCAAATCTTACTATTGATCATAAACATATGAATGATGACTTGACACTTGCAAAGCTCTGAGATTGTCATACATAACTCCGTTTTTACATCTATAGAACTGAGACAATGAAGTTTTATCATTTGATATTCAAGCTGCAGAATAAAAGGGTGCTGAAGCTGGAATTAGAATGTTCTTCAAGGCCATGAAGGATGAAGAATAACACATGATATGGATCACCTGTTCCCCAAGTGTCAAACCGTAACACAGAAAAGTCATAATCCTAAATCTTGACTACTTGGCAGCTCTGTGATATGACCCACTTGCTGTGTGACTCTGCTTTAGGGTAGCCCCACCTCTCCCCTAAGGAGCACTGAGGCAAGGTCACATGTTCTTCAAGAGGAATGTACTTTCAAATGCTAATAATTACAATTGAAGCAACATTATTTTCAAAAGAGTTGCATGGTAATGCATTTTTCAAAGGATATTCAGGTAACAGCTACAATTTTTTAAAAAGTAGATGCAGAAAAAAATATGGAGGCAGATTCTTTCCCTTCTGCTTTTAATCATTCACAAATTTCTTAGCTGCTAAATTAAATGTTTGCTTGACAGTTTCTTCTAAATTCTACACCATTTCTTTGTCCTTTCATATCCCAAATCCTCACATGGGTCTTCTTTTCCCACTTAATCCATTTTCCATTTCCTTGCCACTGGATCTCTTTGAAAATCCCCTATAATCTGGCCTCTATTTCCACAGTCTATTGAAATATCACTAATGACATTGACCCACTTCTCATCTTTCTTAACTACTATTCAGAATGTGATGTTGCTTTTTCTTGCTTCTTAAAATTCTCTCCTTCCTGGTCTTGCGTGACTGCCAAGCTTCATTCTTCCAGTTCTTTCCTGTTTTTCTGGCTCTTCTTCCTTCCCTGCCCAGCCATTTGGAGATAGTCCTTAGAGCTCTACTGGTGCCCTCTTTCCTCAGTTCTCATGCCCTTGGCTCATCTACTCTTAAAGCTTCATTCATCACCCTGATGCTTATAGCTCCTGAGTCTGCGTTCCCTGCTGTGTTCTTTCTCACTTGAGTACCTATTTCTTGTGTCCACTTATCTACATGATTTTTCCCTTTAGTTGCCCTTCTGTCCAAAGCTACTGGTCCAAAACTGATTTTCTCTTCCCAATTTTTTCATTTTACCTGCAGCCTCACCAATATTCTAAGGTCAATATCTTGAGTTCATCTTGGTTTTCTCCTTTTCCTCCAAATCCAGATCCAGCCATTAGTTTCTGTTACTACTTTTTCATAGACATGACTTACAGATCATCTCTTTCTTCTAGTCCTATTGCCACTTTTTAAATCTAGGCTCTGAGCACCTACGTATCTGAAAGAGTCTTTTAATTGTTTTTTGTCTTTGTTTATTAGAGATTGGCACCTGAGCTCACAATTGTTGCCAATCTTCTTTTTTTTTTTTTTCTGCTTTTTCTCCCCAAATCCCCCTGGTACATAGTTGTGTATATTTTAATTGTGAGTCCTTCTAGTTGTGGCATGCAGGACACCGCCTCAGCATGGCCTGATGAGCGGTGCCATGTCTGCACCCAGGATCTGAACCAGCAAAACCCTGGGCCGCCGAAGCGGAGCGTGTGTTAACCACTCGGCCATGGGGCCAGCCCCTTTTGTTTTGTTTTGATTTTTGGTCCCCAGTCTGTCTAGCATAGGCAGAACACACTAAAATAATCCAGAATGACTCCATCTTGGATTTGGTGTCCTCATCCCCTATTTCAGAAGACTATCCATCAATTCCTTCCCCCTACCAATCCAGTCTTATTTCCCACAACCCTCTTCCCTATGTGAGTCTCTATATTGTGCAGTGTAAAACCTCTGCTCAGATTCTCATCCTCCACATTCTCACTGAGTTTACTTTTCCTCTGTATCTTTATTTAACTCTGTCCGAACCTAACTCAAAGGTCTTCTAGCAATTAAGCTTTTGCTCAAACATCCAGCAATGGTCTTTTTTTTTTTTTTTTTTTGGTGAAGAAGATTGGCCCTGAGTTAACATCTGTTGCCAAACTTCCTCTTTTTGCTGGAGGAAGATTGTCCCTGAGGTAACATCCATGCCAATCCTCCTCTATTTTGTATGTGGGATGCTGCCACAGTATGGCTTGATCAGAAGTATGTAGGTTCACACCCAGGATCAAACCCACTAACCCTGAGCCACCAAAGCAGAGCACATGAACTTAACCACGATGCCACAGGGCCAGCCCCTGGTCTATTCTTCTTTAAAGCAAGGATTCATATAGTATAATAAATCTTCCAATTTATTAACCATTATTGTTTGCATAAATGGTATTCTCTTTTCCTTACCTTTTTTCCCCCCCCCATTTCTACTTACTTATTCTTTAAGTCTCAGCTCAAAGATCACTTCCTCTACAAGGTCTTCCCCGGTCACCCTAGGCACTTGTGTCTCCCAAATACACCTGGCATAGTTTTAGACATGTAATTGAACAGATGCAAAAATCTCCCCATTGCTCTATATTTTGAAAAAGAATGACCTCAATGAAATTAATTGCCTTCTCAGACCCGAAGGATACATACATAAATTAATAGGAAAAGATATTTTTCTAGGTTAAGCACTGGTATTATTAGTAGAAGCAATAAATAAAATGAACTGTCAGAACTATTCTATTTTCAGTGAAATTACACAATAGCTTATGACTATAGTCTATGAAATACTTATCACTCTAGTCTGTATAATAATCATTATTTTTGTTTTTATAACTTTTTCTCTAATTACTAAAATGACAAGTTGATACTATAATGGTGGATATATGTCTTCATACATTTGTCAAAACTCATAGAATGTACAACACAAAGAGTGAACCCTAATATAAACTACAGATTTTAGTTAATAATAATGTATCAATATTTATTCATCATTGTAATGAATGTGGCACATTAATATTAATATTAATAAAGGGGAGGCTGGGTTAGAGGAGATTAAGGAGGCATATAGGAACTCTCTGTACTTTCCACTCAATTTTTCTGTAAACCTAGAAGTACTCCAAAAAAATCATCTATTGATTTTTTTTAAATAACGTGTTTATTGTAGGAAATTTATATTGTCATCTAAAAAAGCACAAGGAAGAAAATTAAAAACATCTTTACGTCTACTGCACTATCATTGCCAATATTTTGGTATCCCTTCAGTCTGTCTATTGTTCCATCCATCTACTATCCATCCATATATCAATCTATTTTTTTTTTTAAGATTTTATTTTTTTTCCTTTTTCTCCCCAAAGCCCCCGGTACATAGTTGTATATTATTCGTTGTGGGTCATTCTAGTTGTGGCCATATATCAATCTATTAATGGATGATACTTTACCCATTATTATTATGAGACTAGTTTTTTAAAATATTTAATCATATATCATAAGCATTTTCCCTGTCATTAAGTACTCCCCTACAAGAAAATATTTAATAATCATGTAGTATAAACCTCTTTATCTTGAAGCAATATTTCTAAGTTTTCCCTCAACTTTAACTTCTGCAGCCTGAACAAACTCCTTTCCTTTACTACTTTCTAAACCTGTGTTATTGTTTTCTTCTTGGTATTCATTTCTGAGTTCTTGATATCCCTTTCTCAGGATGCTTTAAAGTGAGTTATTTCTAATACTTTCCAATTTTTTATGGAATAGTCTCTTACACAGAGAACAATCCATCATTTGTTTTGTAAGAACATTTCTTTTCTGAACACATCAGATCATTAGCTAAGAATAGTTTTTGATACAAAGCAGCACGTATACTGTCCGACAGCACACTGGTAATTCATGAGAACCTATATTAAAGTATGCTGACAAATATAAGATCTTTTTCTACCTGACACATGATTTCCATTTATGCATTTTTTTCTTCTTCTTCTCCCCAAAGCCCCCCAGTACATAGTTGTGTACTCTAGTTGTGAGTGCCTCTGGTTGTGCTCTGTGGGACGCCGCCTCAACACGGCCTGATGAGCGGTGCCATCTCCGCGCCCAGGAACCAGCGAAACCCTGGGCCGCCGAAGCGGAGGGTGCAAACTTAACCACTGGGCCACCGGACCGGTCCCAATTTATGCATTTTTCTTTAGGACAGAAATGTGGAGGTGGAGGCTCGTTAGAAGTAGCACCACACAGAGTCTCTGAATTAGTGCCCATGGATCAAAGCAGTCCGAGTGATGGGCCACACATCTTCATTGGTTCTGGCTTTCTTTGTTACTGAGAAGTCAGCAATTATTCTTAACGTTGTTCACCCGTATATAAAGTGCCTTTCCTCTGACTGCTTATAATATTTTTTCTTTTTTGTAGATTTTTAGCAATTTGATTATGAGGTGTGTTTTGATGTGATTTTGTGTTTATCTTGTTTTGCGTTCACCAATTTCCTTGGGTTATATTTTTCATCCAACTTGGAAAATATTTGACCAGTATTTCTCCAAATCTGTCTCTGCTCCAATCTATACCTTCTCACTCTGATAATCTAATTAAATATATACTGACTGCTTGATCTGTTCCATGGGTCTCTGAGGCTCTGGCCACTTTTTTTTTCAGTCTTTGCTCTCTGTGCTTCACTTTTGGTATTTCCTGTGCCGTCTTCAACCTATGCAGTGTTAAATCTATCTTGTGATCATTTCATTTTATATGTTGTTGTACCTTTCAGTTAGAGAATTTTTATTTGACTCATTTTTAAAGATTCCATTTCTCTGTTGAGATTCTCTGTTCTCTGAATATGTTCATGTTTTTGTTTTAACCCTTGAGAATATTTTTAATAGTGGTTCTAAAGTCCTGTCTACTAATTTCATCATCACAGTTATTTCTTGTTCTATTGATATTGGCTGATTTTTGTTTCTCTGACTGTATAATTGGGATTGGCGTACTTGGCAGTTAGCAAAACCCCCACATGGATCCTTGTTCTGTGTGGTAAGAGCTATCAAATTGGGAAAGCCAAGTGGAAGCCTCTGGAACTTCCCTCCACCCCCAGCAAAGAAGGCATGTCAAAACAGATGTCACATCCTGGGATAGAGAGGAGGTATGGGGGCAGATGGCAGAAATGAGTGCCATCCCAGAGTACCTAAGGGAGGAATGCTTTTGCCAGAGCTCACGGCAAGAGTTCCACTGAATCCTAAGCTATGGCTTCTCCCTTGGTACTTTGGGCAAAAATAAAACACACTAAGATTGAAAAGAGGGGCATAAGTACAATTGCAGCAAATATTAAAATATAAGGAGAAAATGTTATGAATAACGTTATGTTCAGGTGTTTAAAACATAAATGATATGGACAAATTCCTAGAAAAATATAACTTACCAAAACTGACTCAAGAAGAAATAGAAAATCTGAATGATCTAATAATCATTATTGTAACTGAATTAGTAATTAAAAGACTTCTCAAAAGGTAAACACCAGCTCAGAAAGTTCCACATGTGCATTCAATGAATCATTCAAGGAACATATTCTAATCTTAAACTTTTCCTAAGACTTAGAAAAAGAGGGGAATATCCCCCAACTAATTTAATAAGCCCAATTGAATCTTGCTAATAAAATTAAACAATGGCAATCTGAACAAGGAAAATTATCGGCCATTCTCACTATGGGAACACCCTAAACAAAATATTCACAGGTCTAAATGAACAGTATATAAAATATAAGAATGCAAGAATTGTTTAACATTAGAAAAACCTATTCATATAATTTACCTCATTGTGGTATAATCAAAACTATATTTGGTCTTTGTCCCATGTTCTTGGCATAGAGCTCCTAAAATCCTTGGCATTTCCTGAGGGAGGGAAGTGCCTTTTGTTGTTCATAATGTAATTCCTGATTCATAATGAGCCCCTTTCTACCATAACTTCGGGATGGGAGCTGGTCCCAGAAAGACCAAGCACAGGATTAGAGGCTTGGGACTTTGAGTCCCACATCCCAAAAGAGGTGGCTGTTTGAGGCATGGGGGCTGGAGATGGTTCAATCACCAGTGGTCATGAGTTAATCAATCACGCCTCTTTAATGGAACCTGGATAAAACGTTCTTGAACAGCGAGGTTCAGGAAGCTTCCAGGTGGGTGAACAGATCAAAATGCTGGGATGGTGGTGTGCCCGGAGAGGGCATGAAAGCTCTGTGCCTGCCCTCCTCCACCTCCCTTACCTTGCCCAGTGCATCGCTTCCGTTTGGCTGTTCTTGAGTTGTATCCTTTATAATAAAACTGTCCTCACAATTATAGAGTCTTCCTGAGTTCTATGAATCATTCTATCAACCCTGAGTTGGGGGCACAGGGATTATGGGAAGTCTCAAATTTACAGCCAGTCAGTCAGAAGTCCCAGGGCCCCCACAACTTGGGATTGGTGTCTGAAGTGAGGACAGTCTTGTGGCAGTGAGCCTTTAACCTGTGGAGTCTGTGTTAACTCGGTGTAGTTAGTGGCAGAATTGAATTGTATGACCCCCAGTTGGTATCAGTGAATCAGAGAATTGTTGGAAAGACACTACGCTGATTAACAAATTAAAGAAGAAAATCATATGATTGTCTCAAAAAGCATAGTAAGAAAATAGGTGGCAGATCCTTTAGGCCTCTTTGCCTAGATCCCATGCTGGTGCACACTGGTGTACCACAAATGGGCTACAGGCGAACCCAGGTTGCGAAGACTTGTGAAGGCCAGAGCCCTAAGCTCGTTGCTTCTCCGACTTTAAGCAGACTCGTCCATTTTGTCTACTGTCGTGTATGAACAGTATCATTTTCTACATGTGCTGTCATGTGAAAAAGTACAGATTTTTTTAACAGATGAACTTCACTCAAATGGGTGAATTTTTTGTCCTGTTGTTCCACCCTCTTCTCATTGGTGGATGAAATCCATTGGTTTCATTTGATTAAAGCGTCTCTATTTAAAAATTTTAAAATCTATAACTACCAGAAATTTGCTCTTTTCTTCCCTCCATGCCTGAACTAACATGACACAGAATCATGGGTAAGGGAGTGTTTTGCAAATGCAAACTTCCCTCAGTTGGATGGAATCAAGGCCAACATGGAGGGAGCAGTGTTAGCAAACCTCTTTAACCACTTGCTCATACCCTTCAATGCAATTGTTTTCAGTAATCAAGCTGATAGCCGGCCCTGGTGGTCTAGTGGTTAAAATCTGGCTCTCTCACAACCGCAGCCCAGCTTAGTTTCTCAGTCACGGAACCACACCACCCGTTTGTTGGTTGTCACACTGTGGCAGCTGCATGTGGCTGTGATGCTGAAAGCTCTGCCACGGGGATTCCAGCAGGGTCACCCATGATGGACAGGCTTCAGCAGAACTTCCAGACTAGACAGACTAGGAAGAAGAAATTGGCCGCCCACTTCTGAAAAAATTGGCCCTGAAAACCCTATGAATAGCAGGGAGTATTGTCTAATACAGCACTGGAAGGGGAGAGGATGAGGCAGAAAGACCGGGCAGGGTTCTGCTCTGCTGTGCAGAGGGGCGCTAGGGGTCGGAATCCACACAAGGGCACTAATAGCAACAAAATCAAGATGATATTCTTTATCTCCGTTGGTCTGACTGATTCAGAACTTAAGCAGGAAGGAACTATTTTATGTATTGACCTCTTCATATGCCAATGCATATAATTTCTAAAATGAGGGGTTATTCTGAATCAAAATTGACAGATGAGCCAAAATTGAACCCAGATTCCCCAGTGACTTACAAACTTTCCACCTACTGCAAAAGTTTCCATAAATACCTCCTCTCCTGCTCTTATTCTTTTTAAATTGTCACTGAAAAAATCTCCTTGAAATGTCTTTCATGGGCCAGTTTCACCCTAAGCCACCTGCCCTCCTATAATTCTGCTCAATGAGACCCAGTGGCCAGTGTCAGGCGGGCCTCTTAGAGCAAAGCTGTTTGCTCTTCCCTCCCCCCCTCCACTTCTTTCTTGCACCGTCTATGGCGAATCTTCCTTTCTTAAAGGATTTCAATAGTAACTCTGCCCCATGAACTGAAGTCACGCATGGTGAGTTTTCCAGCCTCATTATTTTCTATCTTGCAATCCTCGTTGGCCAAGAGCTCCTTCTGAAATCAACACATCATGACTGTTCTAGAACACGTACCTTCCAGGTGACCCTCATGTGGAAGAAACTTTGAGAATTGCAGGCTCAATTCAGTAACGTGGCACTGAGCAAGCTATTCTCTTTCCGTCCCCTTTGGAGGTGTTTCTTTAGTGGCTCCCCTCTGTCGAGGGAATCTTCCATCTGCAGTCTGAAGGAGAGAATTTCTACCGGTCGTATTTCTGCAAGGCTTAGTCCCATCAAGCCTTTCCACTCTGCCACCCCTCCCGCACACACACACAAACTCACTTTATACCACTACTAGCACCCGCTATAATCACTGTTTCCACACTCACAGACACAAAATGATTTTATGTTAAGAGATGGTTAACATTTTCTTTTGTCACAAAATCATTATAGGTTGGCCTTTGGGATTTTAAATAATCTTACAGAGAATGTACTTACATAGGGCATGGTACCTAGCCAAAGACATCCTGAAGGTTTGCTCAAAAACATTTCCTGTTGTGTCAGCCTTTATTAAGACCTCCCCAGGAGCTGATATTTCGGGAAGAAAATCCTACTAGTAAAGAGAAGCATGTGAAATTTCCAAAAGCAAAAGCGTATGTAACCAATGAAAGGATAAAATTTCAAGGCCTGTACAGTAAAGCGGCTGTTAGATGATTTACTGGAAAATTCTTCCAAAACATAACAGAGGCTTCCTACTACAAAGGAAATATTTTCCTTCAAGTCCATAATACTAAAGTTCAATATGTTATGTACTCAAAAGACCGCTCTAATAAAATCTAGGATTTTCACGATAACCTCCACCTTGGGGACTAGACTCTCATTCCATCGCTCTGAACAGCCAGGGCACCACTGGTGTGAGGTTCATGATGTGTGTTCTAAACTCCAGAGACTCCTTCGTTTTGTGCAGTTTTCAGTATCCATAACAGAGGCTGGGACGTCACTTCTCAGGCCTACAAGTGACTAATGCTGCACCAGGAAAATCAGATAACCTCTGGCTTTCAATTAGAGAAATCATCTTAGACCTGCCAGCAGGGCACCGTGTGATTTACAAGGCAGTGAGAAAAATTGCAAACAATACTTGCGGGGGAGTGAGTCTAGAGGAAGAGAAAAATGGACTGTTTCCAGTCCCTTCCTTAGCTTTCCACGTGGATGATGAACATGAAGAAGGACTTTCTCAGATGCTCCAGCGCCGGAGCATTTCAGCCAAGTCCTGGTGGAGGCCAGCGAAGGCCACTCAAGGTGTGCAGCACCGTGCCCTGTCGCTGCCCCACAGCCCAGAGCAGTGACCTGTGGGGGCTCTTAATAGCTCCCAAAATCAAAACTTCCCCAGTTAACCTCATCTCTGACTCTGCTGACCCCCAAGACCATTTATTAGGAGTTACCAGAAGCCTCTGGGACTCTGTAATGCTGTATTCACATGTAAAACACCCTCCTTCTGCTTCAAACTACAAGGAGGCCCCCACCCGTCCAAAGGGCACGACTGAGCTGGCTGAGCCGCAATCACTCTGAGACTTGGATCCACACAGGAAACGCAGAAGGGGCAGCGGAGCAAAGAAACATAGTGATGCAAGCCGAAGTCAAAACAACAGGCCTTCCCTGCCACCTGCCTCCTTTATTATTTCGAACACGCCACCTGACTCTAGCCGGCCAGTCCCTCAGCGTGCGGGAGGGGTGGGCCCGCCGACGCTGCAGCAGGAGACCTCTTCGGCAGACACTCCTCCTCTGGTTACTGATGGATGGTGAGGAGGCTGCTCTTAGCTCCCTTTGGATGATCAGACAGTAAGAAAAGACACTTGGCTGCCATATGCGCATCTATTCATTGCACCTCCAGGCTAAACCATTCTACTTTTCTTAAGAAATAAACATGGAAGTGGTCTAATGGCAACAGGAACGTTGCTACAGGAGCGGTTTGTTCAACAACCACGACGTATGAGTCAACCATCCGGAGTTTGATTCTGACGTGAGCTGATACCGTGGGAGCTGGAGGGTGAGCTATCTGAGCATGCGCTTTGGCTGGCCTCCTGAGGCTGCTCGGCAGTGAAGGTTTGAGACTGTGTGTCCATGACTCAGCTCTGCTCTGCTCCGGGAAGATAAATTAGGTGCCACGTGCTTTACCCTTGGTGAGATAGGTTATTTTGGGGAAAAATGTAGAAAGTAATTTTTTTTTTTAAATCCCAGTAAATATGAAAGGTCCCTGTCTCGAACGGTGCATATTTGACCCACGATGAGAACTTTTTTCTTCCTTGTGAAAAAATATTATCTTCAAAGTTGTCTAGAACTGTTCACTACGTGGGCCCTTTGAGTTGCGCTGATAAGGAGGGAGTGAAACCCACTTCCCATGATACTCTGCTCAGCCGAGGTGACAGCACGCCCCCTGCCTTGCGCGCTGCCGCCCCAGTCCCAGCTGAAGTCTGATCCCAATCTCAGCAATGAACAGTCCCAGGGCCTGTTAGTTCCATGTGGCAGGAGATATCTTGGGATCAGTTAGCTGTTTTTCTTATGTGTGCTGGCTTCCGTCCTGCACCCTGTGAGTGTGCTTGTTCCCTGCTTCCCCCTCTGCTAATAGAGCCCTGGCCTGGCTCGGGGATCAGGCAGCAATGTGCTCACAGCAGTCAGGCTGGGCCCAGGATGAGTCATGACTGGCCATTCTCCTCTGCCAGTGACTGGTGTAGGGATCAAACCAAACAAGAAACACTGCTTAGGGGCTTTGGAAAAAGGCTTTCTTCCCTAATAAAAGGAACCTTGACGTGACTGAGCAGCTGAATCAACCCACCCAGCAACCCTACCTCTGGACTTCTTGTTAGGGGAGTGGATAAACTCCTTATTGTTTAACCCCATTGGATATGGCGAAAATTGCAGCTAACAGCATCCTAACTGGTCCTCAGTAGCAGGAACCTGAATTTGCTTTCTATTTCTGCAAGTGTTACAAGCCACAGGCTATCAGCTCCTATATCGGCAGAGAAAGTAAGCACTCACGGTAAGCTGTGGGAACTGAAGCAATTGCAGCTGAATTTGCTCATCTGTAAAATGGATATAGCGGTAGTAACAATTTCAGAGGTTTGTGATGATTAATTTAGTTAGTACAGATAAAGCTCTTAAAATAGTGCACAAAGACTCAATATAATGTCAAATGTTGTCATGGAGATGAGGCAAGAAGGATTGATCATTCTGGGCTCAATTAGGGCTGCCAACCAGGAACCGAGGTACAATCACTTGCAAAGAGAAAGGTTCTGGCTGAGACCCACAATGTAAAGGAGACAATCATCGCAGTTTAACAGCTTCCTCAGCGCACTCCTTCCCTCCCCAAGGGCGGAGGCGTGATCTGGCTGACAGCAGCTCGCATCTCTCTCAGCTCGAGGGTTGGTTCAGTTTACCCGATGTGCTAGGCTGAATAATGACCATCCAGGGAGGTCCAGTGTCCTTACAAGAGAGCAGAAGGAGATCAGAGTCGCTAGTGGGTGACAAATAAAAATGGCAAGCAATAGCATATATTGGAGAATATGAGGAAGCCATTTGGTATAAACCTAATTCGGCCTGACCTTGTCTTTCCAAAAGGGCCTGACCAAGGCCGTTGAGCATGCATTGTATATCTGCTTTAGATATTCCCTATGGCAAGAACAAAGGCCCTTGAGATAAAGGTGCAACTTCGATCCCCCTCCCAACGTTGGCATTCCCTTAAGGATTAAGCATCTTTCCTTAGGCTAGGAACTGATTGCTGCACTCGCCTGTGACCGCCCAGCTCAAGACAATAGGCTTGCCTCCTACTACGCCCTCTGAGATAGCAGACCCAGTGCCTGCTGTGTCCATCAAGCGCTGTGCCGACAGGGCAATCGTGTGACTATTGTGGGAGGGACATTTCAATCATATGTGAAACGTCCTGTATGGGGGTATATAACTACTCTGTATACCTCACTTCTTTGGTGCCCTTTCTTCCTTTGGGAAGAAAGGCCCCAGGCCATGGTCCTCAGATTTCAGCTCAGAATAAACTCACCCAAATTTTCATTTATAGATTGGTTATGGATTATTTTCATTGACATGTGGGACGTCTTGATGGAAGCAGATTGCAGTGATGGAAGGAAGGGGCCACAAGTGGAGGGATGCATGCAGTCTCTAGAAGCTAAACAAGGCAAGGAAACGGACTCTCTCTAAACCTCCAGAAGGAGCTCAGCCCTGCTAACAGCTTGAATTTAGACTTCTGACCTCCAGAGCTGTAAGAGAATAAATTTGTGTTAAGCCAAACTTTTCGGAAATTTGTTACACCAGCAATAAGAAACTAATAGTTCTGACTAAGCAGGTGAGACACGTCCCCTACCTCCCTGTGTTAGGGTGGAGATTTCTGCCACAAGTAACAGAAGCCTCAACTCAAAAGGGCTTAAACAGTTAAGGGATCTATTATCTCACATATTAAAAACAGAGTCACAGAGTCAAGGTGTTATAGGTTACAGCTCAATGACATGATCAAAGATCCAACTTTTTCGGGGCCGGCTCCGTGGCCGAGTGGTTAAGTTCACGTGCTCCGCTGCGGCAGCCCAGTGTTCGGATCCTGGGCACAGACATGGCACAGCTCGTCAGGCCACGTTGAGGCGGCATCCCACATCCCACAACTAGAAGGACCTGCAACTAAGATATACAACTAAAAGCAGAAAAAAAAAAAAAAAAAAGGTTAGCAACAGTTGTTAGCCCAGGTGCCAGTCCTCAAAAAAAAGGAAGATTGTCAACAGTTGTTAGCCTAGGTGCCAATCTTTAAAAGACAAAAAGATCCAACTTTTTCCCAAATTCTTGCTCTGCCGTTCTCAGCATAAAGGTTTATCTTGTCAGGTGGCCAAGTGGTTAAAGTTCTGCATGCTGCACTTTGGTGGCCCAGGTTTGCAGGTTCAGATCCTGGGTGTGGATCTACTGCACTCATCAAACATGCTGTGCAGGTGTCCCATGTACAAAAAAATAGAGGAAGATTGGCACAAATGTTAGCTCAGGGCTAATCTTCCTCAGGCAAAAAAAAAAAAGGAGGATTGGAAATAGATGTTGGCTCAGAGCAAATCTTCCTCAGCAAAAAAAAAAAAAGAAAAAAGAAAAAAGGTTGTTGTGGTTCTAATCACTATACCCTTACAAGTTAACATCCAAAGTTTGGAAGATAAAAATAACTTCTTTCATGTGTCCCTTTGATGCAGGGTTGGTGAGCCGAGGAGTCGAAAGAAAGATTTCTTAGACCCTTAAGATCTGGCAGTAGTGCTCTTTTATTTAGAGAATAGAATAGCATGGGGACAGGACCCATGGGCAGTCAGAGCTTCTGCTGCCGCCGCTTCTGCTACCCCCACAGGCATGGGGACAGGGCCCATGGGCAGGCAGAGCTGGTGCGTGGGGACAGGACCCACGGGCAGTCAGAGCTCCTGCTGCTGCTGCCTCTGCTGCCCCCGCTGGCATGGGGACAGGACCCATGGGCAGGCAGAGCTGGTGCGTGGGCACAGGACCCACCGGCAGTCAGAGCTCCTGCTGCTGCCCCGAGTTGAGGGTTAGGGCTAATTTTATAAGGCATGGGTATGTGAATCATTTCTTTACAAGACAAAGGAAAGAACATGAAAAAAAGTTAAAATGGTATCAGTGCAGGTAGGGTCTGGTCGTTGGGTGATCCCATGACTTTTAGACAAGAATCAAATCGGATTAAGTAAAGGTCAGAAGCCACCACCCTAAATCAGTTACATGAGATTGCCAGACAGCAACCAACTTAAGTTCTTACCTTCCCCATTAAGAGTTTCTAGGGATAAGGTCATCTCTCTTCTTCTTCCTGGTACAGAGAGGGAGGCACCTTTTACAGATAGAGATTTACCTTA